>NC_086382.1:76351147-76616611 GCF_036588685.1 Mytilus trossulus | reverse complement strand
TTAATAGATACAGTCCCAGGAGATGGAAACTGTTTTGTTTTCTCTTTCTAAGTTCAATCATAAAAGGAGACTTGGAGACTTGAGCCTGAGTAGTACATTTAAGTACAAACTATATATTGTATGCTCTCATATTGTCCAAAATTGGATTTATGGGAAGATGGGAGTTAATTTCATAATATAACCCATGATAATACCATGACTTTGATAGGTATATACATGTACAGGGCATACATTACTTTGGAGATTATCATATTTGTGGGCTTCATCCTTAAACATTCAAGCTGCAACAGTCACCTGTTTTATGCATCAGTTTAAACCTGATCAAAAAACATTTTCACTCTACCAAGTACTTTATCACTATATCACTATCAGGTTCACATTTGAACCTATTTAGCAATACACACTTATGGTTATATAACATTACAGTACCAAAACTGTACTCTGTCTCAGTAACTAAAATTGCACCTATTCAACAAAAAAACCTGGAAATCTTACAAGTTTTCTTTCACCATGTGAAGTTATCTAATTATCATCTTCTTAAAATGAGTAAATTAAATTTTTTACCAGCATCCTTTTCTTCAAAACATAAAGTTTAAGCATGGTATAATGTCAAATTTATTGAAATATTTGAAGAAATAAATTAATAAAACAAAATATTTGTTTAATTCCAGTTTTAAGGATTTGAAATAAATGTAATGATGTATGAAATTTGGGTACTGACCTCATTACAGAATCATGGAATGTTTGGAGGTCAGTTGAAACCCATTTTTCTATGACTCTGGATGAACTCAAAATTAAATTGGTGACCGTGTAACTATATTGTAAACAAGGATATTCTAAAAAATAAGCACAAAATAAACTTTTGTCTGGTTCATAGAAAAAGTTGGTGAAAAAAACTCACAATATAGATGCAATTTGTGTACTTTCATGTTAGCAACTTCACAACAGAACTGCAAATTTATTTTCATGACCAAAACAAACAAAAAAGTACAAACTTAAAGGCAATAAAATGCTTTGCCATGCACAGCCTGATACGACCGCAGATGTATATTGAGCATATAAGGGAGTCGACATCAAAAGATCAATGAAGGATAAAAAACTGAATTCAAATAGTTTGGGGGTGGGGGGGGGGGGGGGGGGGGGTAAACTTGCTGCAAGTTTTGTTTAACCTACATTGATTTTACATATATCCATATGGGTCAATCAATTTTCACCAAATTAAGTTAAGAGGGGGGATGGGGGGTCAGTAAATAAAACTATCTGAATTAAGTTTTTTATCCTACATTAAACTTTTGATGTTGTCCCTAAATAACACAATTTTTTTTGTCAGTTGAAATCAAACATATTTTAATTTTGGATCCTTTAAACTTCAATATGGACTAATTTGACAACAGGTAGTAGGTAGACCCAAATATTTCTATTCAGCAGAAGTCTCTAACTACATATCTCCTTAATTTCATATGATAATAAGTCCTACAAAAATATTGATAATGTGTACATTTAATTTTTTTTGTAGCTTCTCTCATGTGAAAGCAGTACCTTTTTGGTCACTATTTATGTGTTGCGTCTAAATAAGAATTGTAACACTTCATAGTGACCGAACAGGTTAAACAAATACTTCTAAAGAAACCGAAAAAGAAGACAACTTGAAACAGCACCAGCCATGCCAGTATATATGTATGTATGAATAAAAACTCAGATCAGAATAGCATGGACAATACAGGGGCGGATCCAGCAATTTTTAAAAAGGGGGGTTCCCAACACAGGACAAAGGGGGGAGGTGGGGCCATTCAAATGCATTGATTGGCCAAAAAAAGGGGGGTTCTGACCCCTGGAACCCCCCTTTCAATTTCAATACAATATGTTAGTTCTATGTCCTTGTGAATATATCTTGAGGAAAGTTATCAATAAATCTGCAGATAATGCAATTTTATCAAGAGTTTTGTACATTTTTTCTGTTATAATTTTCATACAATCAGTGAAACATTTAAACAGGCTAAACTAAATTTTTATTGCTGAAAGTGTCAAACAATGACAAGTGTTTTATTTACCATTCATGTGTTTTTGTGAGAGAAAAAAATCTTGTGCAATATTTGGAATTAAAGGGAAAGAAGATCCTTTTTGCCTCGCACTGGCGCATGTCAATTGTGAATATATACTTACCAAATATTTTTTCTTTATCTTGATACTCACAGAGACATTATCAAGAAGTACATCTCCTGCCAAATCAGTATTTGTTGTATCTATATAAATACTAGATAAGTATAATCAATGTAAATAAGGTAATTTTTGGAAGAAAATCCCAAAATAAAAAAATAAAATACCCCCAATAATAATGTACCATAACCCCAAAATCAATTCTAATCTTCCTTTTGTGTATTGAACCTCCTAGTGAAATTTCATGGAGATCCATTATCTTATACTCAAGTTATTGTCTAAAACCAAATGTGTCTTCTTGAAAACAACTATGACATGATTAAGCATTACTGGAAAGCAAATTTTTGACATGCTTGTATTTCCCATTTCCATTCTCAATTTTATTTTGCTGTCATATAAGAACTTGAAAAGTAAGCTACATCATGTACATGTATAAACAAAAACAAATATATGCAAGAAAGGACATAAAACCATATTGGGCCGTAGTTTTTTTATTTTTAGTTTTACGAATCCTCCTACCCTAATTTTTGCCAAATAGGAAAAAAAATAAAATTAAAAATATTGATTTTTATTTTTTTTTCTCCTCCGACCCAGTGTTTTTCATGCAAAAAAAGTTCATAACTGCATGAAAGAATCTAAATTTATGCTCTTGGTGATTAAGTAAGCTGTTGCACATTGATTTTCAATTCAAACTTTGTCAAGAAAAGAAAAAATAGTTGTTACACTAGTAGAAAATCTCCTGGTGAAATAAAAAAAAAAAATTTTGATATTGACGGTTGGTATTAAAAAAAAAATCAGCAGCATTTTTTTTTTTTTTTTCGTCCTCCTACCCATTGGTTTTGTCAAAAAAATTCGTGAAAACTAAAAATATAATAACTATGGCCTAAAACCGACTCAGAATTTAATAGTACATGATATTTATGTAGAACTCACAAACTTGAGATGATCAGAAATACAAATGGTTTTTATTCGAGTCAGATTTTTATTACTGAAACCCTTCAGCGATATCAATTAAAATTATTTAGTCAAAATTTAACACTAGTATTAAGGTTTAATAATATCATAACAGTCAAATTGGCAAATATGACCTTAATAATAATTATCACCTAAAAAAATACTGTGTACAAACTGACATATGTGCGGTTTGGGAAGTTTTTATGTTTTTAGATATATAAAAGTTAAATTTATTTTGCATACCTGATAGATAAAATCATTTTTGGTAAAGATCTGGATTCAAAATATTTTTTTTGTCCTATCCTCGAACAGATTTTTTATTCATCAATTTTGGAATCAGAATATTTTTTCAGGAAAAATAGCATAACCCCTCATGCCTTTTCAAGTTCTATGTTTGTTCCCTAAACATTTTCCATCTGAACTTTCTTTTAGACATAAACAATACGTTAATGTAGTCTTCGACATTCGTTCTGAACATGCATCAAATATTTGCCACTGGACGTTAAACAACAAACAACCATCAATACATAGGACATTGTCTTAGTATAAAGCTGGCATTTAAGGTAGCGCCTTCCTCATATTAGTAATTATAGTATATATTTATGTTCATAGTATACAGAAAAGAATAAAAATCAGTATTTGGAAAAAAGGGGGAGGGCAGAAAAATGTGCCCAGTCCCCAAGTACCTTTGACTTTTGATACCTCTCCTGAAATTCTCCAGTTATACATTTTTTACAGTTTAAATACGCTCTATTTCCCGCGATTTCGCGGGTGTGTTCTAGTAATATTATACAAATATATCATGCTTACAAGGGGTATTTGCCAAAAATACCGGTTGAGAGGTACAAATTTCCAGAGCCGTTAGGCGAGGGAAATTTGATTACCTCGAAACCGGTATTTTTGGCAAATACCCCTTATAAGCATGATATAATTGTTTAATTCCACCGAATGTTCCATCTCAGAAAGTTTATTATAATCAGGTATCATATGAAATTACGACTTGAATTTTTGTATACACTGCATCTGTGCTATTTACGCAGTCAAATTGCATTGACCGTTACTATAATAATTTCTTATCATTTTTTTTAAATGTTCTATGTACAGTCACTGACTGTATATATATCTCCCGTTTTATGATAATAAGCTGGTTCTCGACTGACTGCTACACTTTGGTTATCAGTTTCAGTGAAGCGAAATTCAATTAAGTGGATTCCAGTTTTATGTGACCGGTTGATAATTCGTTTCCGTTGAATTTTATTTATGACGTCATTCCCGAAATTTTTACGTCATTCGGTCTAAATTCAATTGTGCTTTTTATTATAATTATTTCATCTGGAACCATATATTTAAAATGACCATGAATTTTTCATATTAAAATAGAAATAATATATTGAGTTATTGTAAATTGCAAGAATGTTCAGTAAAGTAAGATGTAAAAACACATCACCATCACCAAAACACAGTTTTGACATGAATCCATCTGCTTCCTATCTTAAATACTCACATATACTTAGTCGAGCGACACAGGCTCTTTAGAGCCTCTAGTTTTCTTTTTCAAACAATGGCATTGTCAGTTTGTTTTCGATCCCTCTCGTATCTTTCGCCCCTCTTGCAGTTAAATTAATTTAAGACTATTGAACAGCGGTATAATACTAATGTTTTTATTTATCACCTCCTTCTCATGCAACATTGACAAACGATTTGATAAATTGTATACCGTCATAGAATGATTTTGTCATGGAGGACCCAACTGTAAGGCGCCTGCATTGCAGTTGTGATGATTCTAAACATTCAACGATTTTAGTATTGTGAAATTTAGTCTGTGAAACTCTGGTGATGATTGGTCAATCATACCCAGTGTTTAACTTTAAACACTTTGTGAGAATCTTTTGATAATCAAAATCAACTTGAAAAATGTAAGACAACACACTAGTTTTAATTATCCCTTCCTGAGTTCTATCAGCATCTTTTATTTATGGTCATCCTTGACCATCTATTGATTAATCGTTGAAGGGTCATACATCTTGCAATACGCTAACGGATTAAGGTTAGTGTTGAAACATCTTACGGGATAATCAATTTAATAATCGCTGACATATGTATTAACATCCATGAAAGTTAATCGAATTTTGATGGTACACAATTTCTGACAATATAATTTAGTAAATATTGATCAAATTCGAAATGTTGGAGCATTGAGCATTTCAATAGTAAATGTTTTAAAAAAAATATTCAAATACATAAATGAATAATTTAATTTCAATTACTTGTGAATAATATTGAAAACAACACGTTATTAATTTCTTGCGTCCGACGCGCTTTTCTGGATTTACCTTCATCAGGAACGCTCAAAGCCAAACATTTGAAATCCGAAGATGTATAAGTACCGAAACCGTTGAAGAGCTGTATGTCAAAAAATACCTAAAATAATTAGCCAAATTCATCTAAAGTTAACTTTGCCTGAGGGAGTTGAAACCTTAGTTTCTTAATAATTTATAAATTTATAAACGGACAATTTTAGTAAAGTTTGTTAAATCATGTCAGTACCGAAATACTGACTACCGAGCTGATGATACCCTCGGGGACTGATAGTCCACCAGCAGAGGTATCGACCCAGTGATGAATAATATTGAAAACAACACGTTATTAATTTCTTGCGTCCGAAGCGCTTTTCTGGATTTACCTTCATCAGGAACGCTCAAAGCCAAACATTTGAAATCCGAAGATGTATAAGTACCGAAACCGTTGAAGAGCTGTATGTCAAAAAATACCTAAAATAATTAGCCAAATTCATCTAAAGCCAACTTTGCCTGAGGGAGTTGAAATAGTCGACATAACATATGAGCCAGTCCATACGAAAAGGTACAAAAATTCCTTTTGATAAACTTTACAGCACACGTTATCAAAGTTTGTTATTGTATTTTTAATAAACGATTTTATCCCCCCAAAAATACATTAATGTAAAAACTCATAAGATTGACAATTCTATCCCGAATTTGTCAATTAAAACAGAAAAAGACGCAGAAATATCTGAATTTTTGGTATTTGGGCAAGTGTAAAATCATTTGTTCCCCGGACTTATGCTTCAGAAAATTTACGACACTACAGAGACAAAAGTCAATAATTTCCGTCAATTCTACAGGTTTAACAAAAGTAAGACTAAATTAAAACATGAGTGAAAATACAAAAACTATTACATCTTGTGTTTTAGAAATTGAAATTGAAGTTATGACGTTTAGATATTGTTTTTAAGACATCAGATGAGATATGATAGCTCATAAAACATTGTCGGTTATAGGTTTATCTGAGATAATACATTGATTTTTTCCTTATATATTTACATCAAGTATTTCAGCTTGTGTTGTAAATTTGTAACTTCGATAGTATCAAATGTCAGGTCAGCGATCAGTGTAAAATTTCACATGGTAACTTTTAATTATACATGTAATACAGATCGACTGATAGTTTGTTGCGGAACGTCTTTTTGCTATATATTCAGATGTATGTCGAAATTGTGAAGTTATACTTTTGTTATAGGTAAGGATGAATATTGGTGCCCATTAAAACGTTCAAATCTGCTGCATTTGTTTGCACCTGTATTACGTAAGGAATCTGATATTTAGTGGTTGACCGTTGTTGATGTGTTTCATAAGTGAAAGTAAAGTTTTATCGATTCTCTTTTTTTTTATTGGTTTTTTACGTTCGTTTATCTATTTCTATAAAACCTCCACTCTCCCGTTTCAATACTTTATGTCAATAATAAGTCAGCAAATACTCATCTCGATCCATTAAACATTCAAAAGATCTATGTCATTTTCGTTTTGTTTAACTTTCCTTCAAAAGATCGATGTTGTAAAAAGGAAAATTCGTGTGTTTCTCTGTCCTAAATGTGCTCCCATTTATTTGTATTGTGGTCCTGTCATGTAGTGTTGTCATTTTCATGTTATATTTAACATTGCCATACAAGCAGGAGATTTAGCAGACCACAAAACCAGGTTAAACCCACTATTTTTTTCTTAAAATGTCCTGCATCAAGTTAGGAAAATGGCCATACTTATATTATGGTTCATTTCTGTGTGTGTTACATTTTAACGTTGTGTTTCTGAGGTGGCAAATAACATATTTGTTGTTTGTTGTTATTGTTGCATATAAAATACTTTTATTTACGACTTCTTTTGTCAGACTGTTGTGATAAAGCTGAAATTCTTCACAAGCAAATTTATACAATTTGATGGTTTTCAAGTATCACATTTCATATTTTTGTGTTTCTCTTCTTTATGAGTTTTTCAAGACCTCCAAACTCCAGCTTATATACCCCACAACAAAATTTTATTATGGTTTTTATCTGCATAAGAATCATCTTTTGTGGATTGAATAAGCCATTCCTTTTGATTTTCTTTCAATGTTGTCATTATGTTTCTTTTTGTCGAGCCTGCGACCTTTGTGGCTAAAACCGAAAAACAGCAAACCATTCTATCGTCAGCATCATTCACAAGTAGATATAGGAAGATGTGGTGTGAGTGCCAATGAGACAACTCTCCATCCAAATAACAATTTAAAAATTAAACCATTATAGGTTAAAGTACGGCCTTCAACACGGAGCCTTGGCTCACACCGAACAACAAGCTATAAAGGGCCCCAAAATTACTAGTGTAAAAGCATTCAAACGGGAAAACCAACGGTCTAATCTATATAATCAAAACGAGAAACGAGAAACACGTATATATTACATAAACAAACGACAACTACTGTACAAGTATTCACTATGCGGTTAAGGGTCTTTAAATTTTTATAACTTTCTTAAATTATCCTAGATTTCTACCAAACGTGAACATGGTGAACAGAAGCTTGGCTATAATTTTCCAGAAGTAAGTTTTGTAGAAATAAAATCAAGTTTTTCCGTATTTTACTTATACATTTTACTTATATGCCAGTTAACATTACATTCGCATTTTGGTTACAGTTTTTAAAATTTTGTTAACTTTCTCAGAATATCCTAAATTTCTACCAAACTTGGACAGAAGCTTGTTTATGATCATAATATCCAGAAGTAAAGTTTGTAAAACAAATCCCTTTTCGTATATTCCTTCTAATTGGATTTCGTTTTTTCCCTAGTTAACATTACATACACTTTGCAGTTAAAGGTTTTTTTTTAACATTTATTACATTTCATAAACAAACCTCGATTTTAACCAAATTTGGACAGAAGGTTCTTACAGCACTAGTCAAAAGATTTGATATTTTTTCTCCATTTGTGTTGAGCCTGCGACTTACAGCTAAAGTAGACGAGATATTGGGTTCCTCGAAATCCTTACAATTCTAAATCTGAATACATCGGTAACCTATCTCCAGCTAGGGGTTGAATTGAAGGTCACATGAAATTTATACGTATTCAATGAGGTCCAATTATTCACTTGCAAGTGAATAAAAATCATCAATCATGTTTCTCTGCTTATTTTAGTAAAATAGAACCAGATTGACCTCTAAAAGTGAATCTAATTTCACTATATAATTTTCATTAATGATTTAAAAAACCAAAAAAATCATATTTAATTTATTTTATATCTCGTAGCTAATGCTCTTATAACAAACAAGAGGCTCTCAAGAGCCTGAATCGCTCATCTTAATTTTTTTTGTTAAATCTCTCATCAATGATTATTTTGGCTTTTCAATTTATTTAAATGTTCTTCGAAAACTGCATTTTACCCTGTGTTCTATTTTTAGCCATGACGGCCATGTTTTTTTTTGACGAAATAGAAAATAAAACACAAACTTTATTTTATACACCCTACTGATCATTCAGTTGAAGTTTGTTCGAATTTGGTTGAGTAGTTTTAGAGGAGAGGATTTTTTAAAGTTAGCAAATATGTTGAACAAATTGTGAAAAATTGTCATTAAAGCACAATAACCCCTTAAGGGGTCAATTGACAATTTTGGTCATATAAAAATTATTTGTAGATCTTACTAGATCATTTTTGCTGTTTACAGTTTAGCTTTATCTATAATAATATTCAAGATAAATACCAAAAACTGCAAAATTTCCTAAAATAACCAATTAAGTGTCAGCAACCCAACAATGGGTTGTATGTTTCATCTGAAAATTTCGGGGCTGATAGATCTTGACCTCATAAACATTTTTACCCTATGTCAGATTTGCTCTAAATGCTTTCATTTTTGAGATATAAGCCAAAAACTGCATTTGACCCTTATGTTTTATTTTTAGCAATGGCGACCATGTTTGTTGATAGATCAAAACTTCGGATACAATTTATAAACTAGATACCCTAAGGAACATTCAGTTAAAGTTTAGAAGTATTTGGCCTAGTAGTTTTAGAGGAGAAGATTCTTGAAATAGTTTACGACGACAGACGACGGACGACGGACGCCAAGTGAGCTAAAAAGGTACATTTTAGGCTGATCATTTTTTATAACTTTTGATCAGCTTACAATATTACATCATTGTTTTAACAGTTAGTAAATAGGTGTAAAAATTCATTTTAAAATTAGTAATTACTGGTAATAACTGGGCCGTTTCAGGAATTACTTGTATTTACTCTAAGTACATCGGGGATTACATGTAATTCCTACATTTTAGTTATTACATGTAATTCCTAATTTCACCTATTTACTGTAACATATATATAGTTCTCCTCTTATATTTGATGCTTTCTCTCAGTATTAGTTTGATACCCGGATTTGTTTTCGTTTTTTCTTAATCGATTTATAAATTTCGAATAGTGGTATACTACTGTTGTCTTTATTTGAATACATTCATGTGTTTAGAACATACGTACTCAATTGCTGAGTTAAATAAAATGGCGTTCAAACCACACAATATATATGGCACATATTACAATGTTCAGTAGTTAATACACTTCAATATAATCTGCTTGCTGTTCTGGTCTGTTTGATCGAGTAGACATACTTATTGTGTCATAAGTGCTATCTTCATTTCTGCAACATAAACGAAAAAAAAACAAGTTATTTAAGGAATAACTGTAATATTTTTTTATGTCTATGAAGAAATAACATTAAAAGTTTGATGCATACTGAATAATGAGCGTAGCGGGTTATTTGACAGTGTGCACCACATTTTTTATGTTATTTCGAATAGACAGAAAAAATATTACAGTCATTTCTTATGATTTAATTCTAAATTCCATTTTAAACCGTAAAAAACCATGAAAAAACGTTGATGACGTCACGGTCACATGACTTAATTATGGCTATGGGCTGATAACAAAATAATGTCAGCCAATCAGAAGACGCGTTACATCCAAAGTTAAATTATAAACATAGTAATTCTATATTAAGTCTTAATACTGTATATGTTTATTACAATGATTTTCAATATCGAAAGCAGTGGTGAACGGACAAGCTTTATCAAAATGAAAAACAAACAGTTAGCATGATCTTCAGCACTATCTAAAATAATGGCCTAACTGTAGATCTGTATAATGATTTTCAATATTTTTTTTTTTTATTTATATTTGGATATGAAGTAGGGTTAGATAACATAGATAATCACTTTATTAAACCGGCATCACTAAAAACAAACTAAAATCAAAATCGAAGATATGTGTTTAACCATTTGATAATTTTCTTCTTTTTATAGTAAATTCCACAGTTTTCAGAGCTCACATGTCTCACAGAGAACTCGCATTATTGGTAAAATCAAATTCACCACTGACGAATCGTCATAAATCATCAGAGTTCAAGATTGACTTCTTTCTTTTATTGTCTTTCTTTTCGGAGCACCCGTTTTACACAGGGACAAAAGTAGATTCCCACATTTCGAAAATAAGTTTACTACAAACCAGCGTCACTGAGAAATGGTATAATCATTAGTGTCATAAGATAACTTCTTATTCTCTGAGTTATTTCTACTGTTCTAGGAGCACATGTATAACACCGAGACAGAAACCACTAATAGGACATTCAAACTCCCTTAGGAAAGAACTGACGAACTGATCGAATCAACCAAAATAGTACATCAATGCATTAGAACAGTTTGAAAACCCACGAACACAACTTGTGTGTCATCAAAAACATTTAAAGTAGTCTTTCAAGCAGTATCATCCCACATTATTATTTGTTAAGAGTGAAAAAAGTCCTGACCAAACTTGATAAGAGAAAACGTTTCTAGTATCTTGATGTCGAATATCACAAAAAGAGAAATAAAACAGTTATTTGAGACGCTCACATCAATTTGTTACTGTAGCAATACAATGTGTTTATAGATTTCAGTCATCCTGTCACATCATCTTATTGGAAAGTTATGATTTCTTCATCTGACAACATGCTAGCTAAACCTCACGATGCAGTTAGTATCATTTTGAGGTTTTACTGTTGTTTTTAAGGATAAAAAAAATTGTAACTGTCAAAGGAGTCTTTTAGTAAAATTTCATCGTCCTTTATACACGTGTTTACCTTTTGCCTAACGATATTTTGATTGAATGCTCTACAAAATGTTATTGTGAATTAGTTTGTTCCGCTGTTGGAATTCTAACCAAATATATATTTATGATGAGGATTTATAACTTTTTGGAGTTAGTCGGCTCATATGAACCACAATTACTACATTTGACTTAAATCCACTTACCTTGTTGGCATTGTAGAATTATATCTGTCTGCAAAATAATGGTATATCAATTGTCAAGTATTGAAAAAAATGAATATAAAACATTAACTTTAATGCGTCCGAAGAATTTACTAGTTAACCTTAAAAAAACCGCTGAAAGCCGAATAGTTGAAAGCAATAGATATATAAGAACAAAATCAGTTGAAGAGCTTTATAACAACAACAAAAAATTGCAAAATCCGTTTAAGGTCAATTTTGTATAGGGGGAGGGTTGAGATCTCATAAACATGCCAATTTGCGCCGGTCCTAAGTCTGGAGCCTCTGTTATTTGTTAGTCTTCAGTTTCTTGTGTACAATTTGGAGTTTAGTATGGTGTTCATTATCACTGACTAGTATATATATTTGTTTATGGGCCAACTGAAGGACGCCTTCGGGAGCGGGAATTTCTCGCTGCATTGAAGACCTGTGACTTTCTTCTGTTGTCTGCTCTATGGTCGGGTTATTATCTCTTTGACACATTCCTCATTTCTATTTTCAATTTCATTTGCCTGAAATAAGCACTATGCTATTAATTTAGAGTCGTGTGCTAAACTGCTTAAAAAAATTATTTGTAGCAATGATCAAGAGTGCATTCTTTGTCACGATCTAAAAAGACATGATTCTACAGTCTGATATTTCGATATATAGATAAATTGACTCTTGTTACTGAACTAGTGCACTGATGTTATAATTTGCTAATGATTTGTGTTGTATTAGCCTGTGACTCCTTAGTTCGAAATGCAGTGTTTCTTCTTCCCTGTTGGGTGCTTTAAAGTACTATTCTATTTTTATTTGGTGTTTTGATAAAACATTTAAATGATACAAAGGACGACAATGCTTCGCTTTGCTTCATCACATCAAAGCTGAGTATCTATGCAACATGTTTACTTGTTTTAACAATGATTTCCTAGACGATTTTAAGCACAAGTTAACAAATACTAAAAGTTGTACTAGCTTGAATTCCACTTCAGTAATAGAATGAAATTCATAATATCTCCTTTAATACATGTTGTCTGATAAGAGACTAGGTTTCTAGTATCTTGATGTCGAAGATCGAAAAAAGAGAAATAAAACAATAATACTTATCTCTTCTGTTTGATATACTTATTCAGCTTTTATTATACCCACAAATGAACAGCAATATCATGTTTCATATTGCATGTCAGATTTATTTTCGTGAGACTTTTTATTAGAAGTTTAATTTACTGAAATTTTTAACTCTACCGGCACTCTAAAAAATGTCATACGTATATATAACGTATGGATATTGTTTTACATAATACTTATTAAAACATGTATGTCGACACGACAAACCAAGATTCAAAACTTGATATTTCTTTTTAAGCGTTATAATGCGTTTTTCTTTACACAAATACTGATACCGTCTAATTTCAGCAATTGAAGACGACAATTTGAATATTTTGAGGTATGACGGAAAATGTTCTTTTTTTTCTTGGCATTCTCTAATTAATAGCATAAACTAAATGTTTTTTCCTAAATCTAAACAATCAATGTTTTGAAAGCTGGAAACTAATAAATTCAAATAAAAATTGGCATTCAAGATGATGATTACTAAACAGCTGGTATCGTAGAGAATTACCTGACTTTTGCGACGAACTTCTTCTGATAACAACAATGGTGCAAATAACCACTATGGCTATCCCAACTACTGATGAACATATGGCAATAATCACTGTCACACTGTCTCCTGTAGAAGCTGCTGACGTATTGGCTTCTGTATTTATTTCTAGATTAAATATACATGTTAAAAAAAACATACATTTGTAATTGTTTAACTTGTCTATTTCATAATTTCAAGATTGTAAGTAAATCATCATAGATATAAGAATTTAACTTTTGAATAAGCACCAGACGCGAGTTTGAAAAGTTACAAAGGCAAAATAAAGTTAAAGAGCATTGAGGATAAATTCCTAACAGGTTTACCAAATTCACCTACGGTAGTATACTCCTGACGTAGGGAAGCCTTAATATTTCAAAAAAATTCAAGGTTTATAAACAGATAATTAACAATTATGACCAAATCAATAATTATTCATGTAAATACAGAAGTGCTACCTACTGGGTTGGTGATACCCTCGGTAAGTATAAATTCCACCAGTAGTGTCATTGACCCATTGGTTATAAAAAAAACTCATCAAAGATGCTAGGAATTACTCATAATAGCTCGTCTAAAAAC
This sequence comes from Mytilus trossulus, assembly GCF_036588685.1. Classification (NCBI taxonomy): domain Eukaryota; kingdom Metazoa; phylum Mollusca; class Bivalvia; order Mytilida; family Mytilidae; genus Mytilus; species Mytilus trossulus. The sequence goes on along the minus strand of NC_086382.1, from coordinate 76,602,683 downwards.
TGTTATTAAAATATATAAAGAATCAAAATGATTGTATTTGCATTATATTGGTATGAAAAAACATTTCTAGAACCTCTAATATGTGTTCCTTATGTCCGTAAACGCTGTATTTTTCTCTAGATATGATATAAATAGTCAACATTGCAATTAAAGCAAACAGTGGTATACATCTTGTCTTAATTAATTTATTTTCAATTGATTTAGCTTCCACTACCAATTATTATTACACCAAAAAGAATTATAAGTCATACCTAAATTAATTTTACAATACAACAAAATACACCAACGACCCACAACGTATTTATCTACATTTACTGCATACATGACTCTGATAATATGGCATGGTGAAAGTACAATATGTGTTTTGGTTAAACCAATTATAAGTGTGCTCAGACTTTCTTTTTTCATATAATAGCAAACTTGTTCTAGATATTACAAATACCGTGGAATAAAGTTCCGACATACATAAGTAATTCCTTACTAAACTAATTGAACAGTAGTTTACCAGTTTTTGAAGTCTGATCAATAGAGAAGGACTTAACATAAAAGTAAACAACGAAAATTTAGAGAACCCGCTGCATTACTTTGATTCTATCCTAAGTCTAGTAGTTGTCGTTTGTTGAGGTGATTCATAAATGTTTCTCGTTTCTTGTTTTTTTTTCATATAGATTAGACCGTTGGTTTTCCCGTTTGAATGGTTTCACACTAGTAATTTATTTATCTCTTTATAGTTTGCTGGTCGGTGTGTGTTAATGCTCTTGGTTGAAGACCGTACTTTGACCTAAAATGGTTTTCTTATGTAATTGTAACAGGGATGGAGAGTTGTCCCATTGGCACTCATTCCACATCATATATAAATTTTTTGTCATCTACAAAACAGACATTCAATAACGGTAAACAAACTCATGATTACGTCCGTTGAATTTTCGTTTGGATAATTTCAATTTATCACTCCAACTCGTCGTTAAATAACATTGGTTTTACCTAAAAACCTCCTACACTCTATTAAGGAAACAAATATTGGTAATGCAGGCTTTGAAATATCGTATCAGCTTCGAGATAAATATGTACTTTACTGTTGTAATGTTCGTAAATGTATATGTTGTAACAAAAACTTAATAACTACAAGAATTTCTCAACCGAGAGGTTTTGTTGTTTGCAAATCTGTGACAATAATCACATACAGGAAAAGATGCATCGTAACAGGCACACTAAATTGTATCTATGATGTCATTGATTTCAAATCGAATAAGGTAGATACGATCAACATATTCACAACACTTTGAATTATTCCTTGTGAGAACAATTTATTCATAACTTCTGCTACTCGAAAATGTGAATCTAATGTGTGTGTTCCATAAAATTTCCTACGTGTTACCCTAATTGGGCTAATGTACAGCTAGTAGGAAATTATTACTTTTAAAAGTCCAGATACTTTTCAAAAGTGTTAACCATGTGATCTATTTTTGTTCGGCTGTAAATAGACAACATCTGTAATTTATCAAAATTTTTACTTCTGTACCCCAATCTTTTTAACATTTTATGTCTGTGTGTTTTGTTCATACGATGTTGTTGATATAATTGAATTATGTATTTGTGCTACAAAACCATGTGTAATGAACTATTGTCTGCACAAGGAACAACTGAACCAAATAAAGGCGACAGTAGTATACAGCTGTTCGAAACTCATTAATCGATTGAGAAAAAATAAATCCGGGTTATAAACTAAAACTGAGGGACACACATCAAATATAAGTGGATAACAGTTGTTATCCATTCATTTGATTTGGTTTGGCTTATGACTTTTTCGAAATTTCCAATGAATCTGATATTTTGGTTTATATATTAACGAGTAAAGCTAGCTTCTTTTCTTTCTCCCTATAAGCTTTGAAGTATAGCTTTCATAAAATAATGGAATAAGTCAAGAAAACAAAATACTAAACTTAATATTACCTTGTTCAATAAGAAATATCTGGTTGACCTCTCCAAAACTGTTTCGAATCACGCATTTATACAGTCCATACTCAGCTTTGTGTACAGTTAAGTTGCTTACGAAACCTTCTACCTTTACTAAAACACGATGTTGTCTGATTTGTACAATTGAATATGTTGTTACTTGTAGAAATTTAGTTCCTAAAGTAACTTGTTCATTGTTATAGTACCACTTTGGATCACTTGGAAATGGTATAGAGAAAAACGTGATAGAAAATACTGTATCGATATCATCTTCTGAAGTGGAATGTGTTATGACAAATGGTGGACCTGAAATAGAAATAGGAATGGCGAATGTAGGAACAACATTAGTCAATGCTTGTAACTCTTATCCCTTGAACAATCACAGAAATGACCCTGGTCCTGATCCTGGTTGTTTTTCATAACACGGTTACGTTTATCCGCCTGGTAGTAAAATTGCATGAATTGACGAAGATCTGTCTTTTGTGTTGAACCCTATTCTATTACAGGTTTTGTATTGTTATAAATGTAGAAAATCAGATATCATTTGAATAAATTTTAAAAATAACTACTACGGTACTTTTCTCATTACTTTGTGTCATTTGTCGTGCGTAGTCGTTAATTTTTACAAAATTCTACTCCTCTGAAACTATTTGCGCAATTTTGACCAAACTTAGTCATAAGAACAATGGTATTCTGTTTAAATAAATTGTGTCAGATGACATCTGTCAAAATTGACGACTTTGCCGAACATAGAAAAAAGGGGGGAAATGGAAGATCTCTATTTATTGTTCACTGTCGCAAAATAGGCAGTCATCTTCCTATATCTATATGCAACTTCCTCTTTGATTATTGTCCTTTTAAATGACAAAAAAGAGTTTCTGACTTTTGCTTTTTATCTTCAACACTATGATAGATAGACTGAAACTTTAACAACTGAAGACTAGATCTTGGAACAAATAAACAGGTCAAAATCGAGTAAGTGCCTTTTGAAGACAATCTTACCAATTGTTTTTAGTGCTTGCCTTACATCTTTTAAAGGATGGATTATATTAGATAAATAGAAACTTAAATAAGCAAAAGAAATATAAATCGTGTAATGTCAGTTTGAAGATTTAACAAAAGTTTCACACAACCCTTATATGGTATTCTATATTATAATCAAATGTAGAATGCAACCAAGATTTTTCGGTATAAAAAGCAAGAGGATACATTTTGACATTCTACCCTTATTATTGTCTCTGTCAGATTATCTCTATTATGGTTGTAAGTCACTACTAAATTATGTTAAGTCTCATTTTGAACTTCTCCGTTTTCAGTCTTTGTGTAAATTTTCATACTTGATCTGATAATTTTTTTTGTGGTTACTACAATACCGTTTAGGGATGTTGTTGTTGACAGGGTAAAATCAAATACTGCCAAGTCTTAGCATAGACTGGACCTATCCTTATTTCATGCAAGCGAATTGTCTTAATAGTATTGAATAACATGCAGTGGATTATTCTGAAAATTGACAAAATAATACTGCGATGTTCATAACGTAACATACACATACACATAACTTCTTTCCCCCTTAAAACCGTACAGTTTCCAGTGAAGTAACATTATCAAGTTAGACTGATCTCATGAACTCACCATGCGTAACACAGCAGGTATATCTATTGAAGCTGGATCCGCGTTCCAGTCGTCCAGAGCACTCACGTTAACCTTTATTTTCAATGAGGTTCGTTATTCATTCTTTTGTTATCTATTAGGTGATTTGTGAATATGTTTATCTTTTCGTCGCCTTTGTGTTGTCACGTTTTTTTTCGACTCATGAGTTTCGAATAATCTCATGGACTTTTATGAAAATACACATACTGTTGTGATAACTTGCAGAAAAAAGGGTACAAACAAAATTAAATAAAATAAAACTACTAATTGTTAGGAACGAAATGTATATATTCAAAGAACAGCAACTACTTCTTACTTACGATTAAAAAGCAAATGTAAAGACCTGTTAATATTTGGAAGCAGAGAATAATCTGTTGACAGCATGCAGGTGTATTCTCCAGAATCGTCATGATTACAAAATGAAATATGAAGAGTATTTGTGTTTTCATCAACAAAATCTTTATTCAGTTCCCTTATGAATCGTCCATTACGTGAATGTATCCAACGTATTAGATTTGTTGTTAAGTAGTTATATTCACATGGAAGATCGACGGATTTAGATGCATTACAAACATGAACAGGGGATACATGTTCTACAATAGACAAAGAAACAAACAGAAAACCATAGCGATGTAAAATTATAATTGCAAAAGTTATTTGTTTGTGATGGAAAAAAATCCTTTGCATTGATTCTTGCTTCATTTAATATCTCAACCAATGCAAAAAACATTTTTAAACTGAATATCAAACAATAAAAGTTGCGGTTTATTGAGCTTAGAAGTTTTATAATACATACCAATGCAATGCAAATCTTCAGGAACCAACTCATTTGCTGTCTTGTTGATGTTTGCACAATTTCCACCGGTATAAAATTGCATATCATGACGAAAGTGAACTAACCACATTAAGTCGCAGTTACACTGCCTATAGTCACCAATATATCGGAAAATGAAAAATTATATTTGCCTTTTTTTTGGTCATTTTTTCATGTGTCTACTTACGCGTTATGATAGATCGTTGGATTTCAAATGTGTTGGTTTGCGCGTTCGTTTATAATGAATGAAAATCCAGAAAGGTGTCCAAGACGCACAAAATATATAAAGTGTTATTTTCATTAGAAAATATGCCATTAAAATATTTACATTCGCAAAACATTACATATTAATTGCAAATTATGTATTATATACTAGATAGACACTTGAATCTACATATCATTGTAAGCCTTACATTTAAGATGTAAAAAAATAACATGATAATTGATCCGTCATGTGTGAATAGAACCTGTAATGAGAAGATGAGTATGTGAGTAACAACGTCGAGTTCCTACAATATTTTCAGGTTTTCATGTCAATTACGTCGCATTTTGAAATCTGAGTGGTTCTTATTTGATTTTGTGCTATTTAGTTGAGTAAGAACAATAGGGTATGTTTTTGACACAGATATTAATGCAAAAAAAAAAAACACAAACAAAACAAAACACATTATAAACTTCAATGCGTCCGATGCACTTCTCTGGATATACCATTATCGGAAAGGCTTAAAGCCGAATATTTAAAACTGCAGAGATCCAGCAATCTTCTTCGTTTGAATTAAAAATATGCTGATAACGACATAATTGTGACTACACACCATCACTAAGCTAGTGTTATACTTATAAATTTACTGATCTTAGGTTTTCTTAAGCATTATATTAGGTACAAATTTGTAAAACAGCTTTATTTTCCTACGCAAAACGAGGATCTTAATTCTCCTACTTTCGTTAGATTGCTGCTTAGTTGAACTTTAACTTAAATCTCCTTTTCAATTATTTGAAAAAAAACATTGTTTTCTGATTACCCACACACCATATTACGAAATGCATCTTTTTACACGACATATCTTTGTTTTTGAGCAAACATTATATAATAAATATATCAGGTGTTCTGTTTTTTTTAAACTTCTTTTAGACTGTGCAGTCGCTACGAAATCAACGTCACAACGTGCGATGAGACGTTTGAAACGATGTTACGATGTGTTAAGAAAAGCTATCACGTTTTTTTTCCAGAAAATATCTTAATATGGAAGGAGAAATATCAGAAATAACACGGTCAACAGATTATCGAGGTTTTGTGCATACATATATATCATAAAACATCAGCCACTGAACACAATGTGAAGCTTTTATGATCGTTTGCTTCTTAAGCCTATCATGGGTATTTTTTAACATGACTATCCGGCGACGTCATTATGTTTAACTGAGGTTGGTACAGTTGATCCCTAAGTTCATCGCCTGGTTGTCTTATAAAAGAAAAAAAAATACTCTTCATTCAATCATGAATACCGCAAAAATAATTCCCGTTAACTCGATTGTCATAATTTAAAAAAAAAAGATATTGTAAACTATCAGCTCCTCGACATAAAATGAAATGTTTTTGCCCAACTGATGTACTCACCCACACAGCTCATACAACATGTACACCATTTGAACTATTAGAAATTGAAACATGATCGAAGAAAGTAGTTCTCTAACATAAATATAGAATACAAATATGGTTTTGTTTCCGTACCACATTTAAATCACTGGATAATGAAAGACCTTATATAAATATATTTTTAAAGAACAAGTCTTAAATTGATCTGTTTTTCTATGCCATTTTGATGATGTTTTATATGCATTAATTGTTAAATACTTTGTACTAACATGCCATGTGAAACTGTAATCAAGCGGTTTTCCTTAATCGTAAAGTTTTCAGACATCAATCTGAAATTTGAAAGACAAAAACAAAATGAAAATAAATCGTATACATATTCTACGAGGCAAGCAAACTCAACAAAGATACCAAAGCTTATAATTATCTTCGTTAAACACGATTTTTGTCTACAAAAGATCCATCAGTGACACTCTATCATAATCAGTTTAAAAGTTCCAAGTTGATGCATTAAGCAATTTTAAAAATATTAAGTTAAGATAACAAGTTTTCAATTTTTTACTGATCATTAATAATTCTTTTATTTCATTTTTAATCAAGTTTCTGGAGTCTTAACCTTTTATAGTTGATTTGATGTTGTATGCCCTTAAACATATTTTGGTCCATTTTCTACTTTGTAATTTCATGTATGTACGAACTTGTGTATTTTTGTTTTAACATGTAAAGCGCAATGAGTAATTGTAGTTTTATATAATGCACTATAAAATGCCTTGTAATAATAACAATAATAATAATATTAATGTCTGCATTCGTTACTTAAATACAGATACAGGAAAACTATTTCTTGGTCATAGTCCTTAGTATTTCAAAATATTCAAAGGTTGATAAACAGTAAATAATTGTTGTTTGTCAGTTTGTCTTTTTTTTTTTTTTTTTTTTTTTAATTTTGATGTCAGTTTATTTTCAACTTATGAGTTAGAATGTCCCTTTGGTATCCTTTTATAATTTTGTGTTGTTTTAGTGTTGTGTCGCTGTCACGTTAACGTTTTCTTCTCATCTTGTTTTGCTCAAACTGATTACGTCTTTTTGATTTTTATGCTTTTCATATTTCAAATTTAATGTTTCGGCTGCTCTCATAACTATTACTGACATTCATTCCAGAAACACGTGTAGTGCAAATTAAAAATGCCAGCACACATTCAGTCTTTATTTATTAAACGCTGGAACTCCAATACGAACCCGATGCTCCTATTTCACTTCATGTCTTTTTTTTTCTTATCTTTTAGTATTCAAATTATAAACGTTGCATTAACATGATATTAAGCAGTCATTTTGATTCTATATGGTATACGTATATTCTTATGCTGTATTCGACATGCTTACAATGCGTCAATTTGCACATTCACAAAGGCATTTTTCTGTATAACGGTGGCATTGTTTTCGCGTAGGTTTAATGTTCTACAAAAGAAATACACCGTATCTGAATAATATATATAATATTAATGAGAATAACAAAATAGACATTTGTCGTGTTCACACCAAACTACGCGTACATACACGACTTCCATAGTCTCAATTGTAGATTCATAACTAGAATTTGACATACGCGGTCATCTCAGTTCCAGAAAAATAAGTTTTGGACTATTTTACTGATGTATAGTAGTTTGACCCCCTTCCTTTTTTTACCATGGAAAATTTGTGGTGAATTGAGTCTATTAAGACTTGATTAGACTAAAATGACCGTTTCGGAATCGTTTTACTAATAAAATGGGGTAAAATTGATGGTTAATATTATTTACACAATTTAAAGTCTTGGTAAACACTAGTACAAAAATGTCAATAATGTCCTAAATATAGAAAATCTTTTTTTAATCGACATACAAGGCAGTTGCTGAAAGGTTTACAAATGCTTCTGTTTCAATCTCCTCTAAAATTGGAAATAGACCGTATCTAAAAGTAAAATAATTGTTGATTACGAAAAAATGAAAAAATTATATCATAATACAAAAAAATCGAGTGCATAGAAAAATTAGATTAAAAAAGTAAGTAATACATAACCTGAGGTAGTGAATCAATATTTAAAAAAAAAACACAAAATCTGAGGGAAATATATAAACATGTTTAACCCGCCACATTATTCATTATAGGCATGTCCCAAGTCAGGAGCCTGTAATTCAGTGGTTGTCGTTTGTTTATGTGTTACATGTTTGTTTTTCTTTCATTTTTTTACATAAATAAGGCCGTAAGTTTTCTCGTTTGAATTATTTGACATTGTCTTATCGGGGCATTTTATAGCTAACTATGCGGTATGGGCTTTGCTCATTGTTAAAGGCAGTAAGGTGACCTATAGTTGTTAATGTCTTTGTGGTTTTGGTCTTTTGTGGATAGTTGTCTCATTGGCAATCATATACCAAATCTTCTTTTTTATAATTAATATGTAGAAAATATCTGACTTTGGTTTATTTATATCAATCGTCGATATTGGAAAAAGTAAATGAAAAAAGCTGTTTTTAAAAATAATGACTTTATAAACTAAGTGATTGGGGTTGCATGTATAATGAATCATAACTGATCAGTCCATGTTATTGAGGGCAAGTACACTTTGACGAGAATATTATTTGTACACTAGTGCAAATAGGAACTGGCTGAAAAATACTCGCTACAACGTTGCGTTTAAAATGTTCCTTCTTGTTATGTATTCTTGTTATTTTGCCTTTGTATCATTAAACTTGTTAATTGATCTAATGATAATTTGTTCCTATCTTTATACGTTGTTCATTCAACGTTGACCCCTAATCTTTCATTCAAATTATAATTTTAAGATCTACTTACACGCGGACGAGAAAGGGAAGATTGACGAATGAATGTTTCTCTATAACTGTGATTGGGTTTCCATTCAGAAAACTGTGAAAGAAACATGTTTTGTAATTATTTATTGTATCAAGAAATTTCATAGCATATATAGGGTGATATGATAGTTAAATTGTAATCAGTTTAAATTTTATATTGTATTTAGAGAAAGAAATAATGTGGTTACTGCTCCATATAACCCTTTGAAAAACATATGGTTATATAGTGTTGAAATGGTACTTAAGGTGATATCTATAGATAAGTAAACACAGAAGAAACGACGCAAAATCAGATGAGTTCCGGGGTGGAAAAAGTCAGAGATTTTCGAAATGTACACATTCGAAATTCTCGTATGTTTTCTTTCCCTGCATTTACCCCGGAACTCATCTAATTTCCCGCGTTTTTAGGATGAGTTATCTTTCTTGAGCTGAAGACCACACAGATGTCGTTGTTTTGTAACTTCCGTTGATCGAAGTTGAATGGACAAAAAATCAGCAACACCGCCAGCGAAAAAACTAATTAAAAGTGTTTAAACAGTAATATATTATGTCTGGATATTGATATTCGATAAGGATAATTATATGGGAACAGCAAGTACTCGTTGATTAGACCGGTAAGAGCCATTTTATTAGATTTTAAAACCATTTTTCCTGAACATTGCCCCAATTTCTTGAAACGAAGTTGGCAACCTTTCGCTTCGCTCTATAGTCTAGATTCACGTTGATAGTAAACATGCATATTTAGAGTATAAATATGGTATAATAGTATATATATGGTACAAATAAGTGATATATATCGAAAAATCTGAGATTTATGATAAAAAAAGGGGGAGGGACTATATGGGGCTCATACAGGATCCTGTCCTCAAGCACCTGTGCACAAAACCCGTATCATACTAAGAATGCATGGCGGGATGATGATGATGGTAGTTTTTAACGACCTTGACTGGCTATAAAACCCTTGCATGGGCGGTAATGGCAGAAGACACACTCGGTCTCGGTTCGTTTTAAGTTAATCTGACTCCCTAATTTTGTGTTGCTTACATTAAATAACTCATTTATTCTTATCTTTGAATAGTGACCAAAAGGATTGTCATACGTATAGAAATAATCTTAATCATAGACGTGTCCCTATTGCCAGTTAAACACTTATACTAAAGTGCAGTGGCTGTTTGGCTATGAAGATGTAATGTGAACACAGCCGTGTGGAAATTGATACGGTATAATTCGAATCCGTATGTTGAATGTCCCTTCGCGATAAAACTAGCACTGTAGTTTGCCAATCTTTTGTTTTCCGCCATGGCTTTGTCAGTTTATTTTGACTTATGAGTTTGAAAGTCACCTTGGTACATGAAGAATATTTTTAATTGAGTCGACCTAGCTAGCAGATTTTTTTATTGATTTAATTGTTAATTTTTGCCCGTCTTGAATATGAACGAAATGTTTACCATTAGAAGTAAAGAAAACCACAAACAATCAACAAATCTTATAAAATTGATAAAGAGATATTTTTTACATTTTTCATCTTCAGAAAAAAATAAAAATAAAAAGAAATGTGATGTAATAATCTGACCGCCGTCTTTAATAAAAGTGAAAAATTGTATCCCAAATGAATTTATCCAATTAGGCAAAACAATAAGTCCTATCTAATTGATAAGTTAAAAAAATTGAATCGGCAATTACTCCGAATTATACCATAAATTTCAATAACAAGCCGCTTTATAATTTTGATTAATTAAGATTTTTTTAACGACTTCGAAAGCAATTAGATACAATTTAAAACAGACCAAGCTGATTATCATATTAAATTATGTACTTACAGAGCATAAAGTGAAATATCTGCAAACATATTTGCTGTTAATCTTGACAAATTGTTGTTTTGAAGATGTCTAAAAATAAAGTATGATGTTGTAATCATTTAGGAGAGATTGGATGCGTTTGTCAGAATATCTATATATATATACCAATTCTGTAGTTCTTAACCGGATGATATACAACCATGCAATTCTACAATCTATTAACAGCGGTCTTACTTCAGAGTTTGAAACCGATCTTTATTTTCACCGTCATGCTAAAAAAAATTTAAAAGCTTGTATTTTTCTGGATGATGTTGATTTACTCCGACCTGTATTCCTACTACAATGGAACATGTGGAATTTTGAACACTTTTAACAACGTGTTTTATTGTTCTTTGTTTTTTCTTAGTTCTTTTATTAAAATTACTTTTACTGTAAGAATGTTTTATGTGATATCCATTTGGCGTGGCTCGGTACTCATACATCCCGTCAATGTGTTTGTATTGTCTTCATTTTTTGCTGGTGTGTTTTGTACATACGACTTTTTGTATTTCTTTGGTTCTGATAACGTGACTCTATACTCCAAAAGATCCCGTCAGTATGATATTGTTCTATTTTATGTCATTATAATTTGTTTATATTATGAATTACAAAATACGTTGATCCACAAACGTCAAAATCATGCAATCGCGTAGTGGAATTAACTATTTGTGGATTCCTACATGTTTTCCTATAAATTCTATATATCGTTTGAACTATTTTAAATATAGGTTTATTTCTGAAATTTATTCTTACATACTTTTGATTTTTTAACCCTGTATGCTTGCATTGGCTATATGAAATTTTAAAATTGTTTGTATGTACCTTAAACTACAAAAATATGTGACGTATAACATTTCCTGACGTCAGACACGCGAATCAATGAATATGTTTGTAGATAGATGTGTTTGTGTTCTGTTTAATTGTTCCTTTTAAAATTGTTACACAATGATGACTGCTCTACCCATATTTTGACTATTTTATTTATTTTGTCTGTTTAGTTAACGCATCATTGTAAATTTAACGGAATTTGATGAGACTGTCATCAAAGTGAGAGGGTTAGCGCTTAAAAAACAGGTTTAATTCACCATGTTCTTACTTTTGAAAATGCCTGTACCAAGTCAGGAATATGACAGTTCTTGTCCATTCGTTTTTTATGTGTTTTGTTATTTAATTTTGTCATGTGATTATCGACTTTCCGAATTGATTTTCTCTGAGTTTAGTAATTTGTGATTTTACTTTTGAATACCATACGTTATTGTTTTGATATAGCACTCAGTTTTATCTTTTAAATTAAGTTATTATTTGGATACTGAGATTGATTGATTGGTTGATTGGTTGATTTGAGAGTGTTAAAACGTCGCGTCATCAATGACATTGAGATTATCATGTTTATAACAAACATGTGTCAAAAACATGGCAACAAATAATTTCAAAGTTCATTTTAATGGCAAACAATTTGTTATTGCTGAGTGCTTAAACGTCGCGTCATTATTAATATTGACCGTATCATGGATATATAAAACACGTGTTTGATAAATTTGCAACAAACTATTATTTCGAAGTTTAATCATTTTAATGGCATACAATTTGTTACTGCTAAAGCGTAAACAATTGCACACTTAAAGATAAGAATTGTACACGATATAAGAGTTATTATATACGAAAACATAAATTATCAATCGGTCATTATAACTGGAGATTATAATGAGGTCCACAACCAATAACTTAATAGACATATTTACAGAAAAGTAAATAACCTTCAGCAAAAGATAAAGTTTTAGGTATGTTTGCTGAGAAGATATTATATTTTTGGCAAAAAATAAATTTATGTCTATTTTATCTATTGAAATTTTTCTTCTTCCTTTTCAAAAATGTAATTCCTTCTTTATTAAATGATACTTTGCTGTTGTCTTCTCTATGGTCGGGTTGTTGTCTCTTTGACACATTCCCCATTTCCATTCTCAATTTTATTTGGTCGATATAGAAAAACTATAATGTGGAAATTTATATTCTAAAATTCAGAAGATAACTAACTAACACTATCAAATCAAACTAAGGGATTGGCATGAACACCAAAGTTGCCGAGACTGGGTTGTCGACAGGGTACAGATCTCATGGTATGCATGCATTATCCGTCATGTTAAACCATATCTAGTAAAAATGTAACAATTGTCCCGAGTACACAGTCCCTAGTGTGGACAGTGTGTTACTGGTTAATTTGTTTTATACCCCTTCCAAATTTATTTCCCATGTTGTTTTCCTCAAAAATAGGTAGGGGGCGAGATTACACTGTAAACAATTTGGATCAGGAATTTTAAAGTAAAGTAGTGATTTGCTCCAGCTGAAAAAAGTTAAAAATTACCGCTTTGAAAGCTGTAAAAAGATTTCAAGACCCCTTTAACATTGAAGTGTCCATAATTTGAGTTAGAGCCGATGAGGTTTTCCAATATGTTGATATAATTTTTCCCAAAAGTAGTACAACACACTGTAAAAATATTATTGAGAAAACGCAGGTGGGAGTTTTTTATTTTCATTTATTATGTGAAAGACATGCACTTCGAAATAACTGTGTACTATGACCAATTGAGAAGAGGACATAATTAGAAAATGTATATATAAAATCTAAGACCTCAAAAACATATCGAAAATGAGAAAGCGACAAACCAATTTTATCGGTCAAACAAGTTGTGATTGGTACTTTGAGTGTCATGAAGTGTCGACTTCTATCATTTCTGTTGTTGTCTTCATAACTCCGTTAAATCAGTTACACACACATACTTACATTAGTAAGTCGTCATTAGTTAAGTTTGCAAAGCTTCCTGGTTCAATCATCCTTATTTTATTGTCATTCAAAAACCTAAAATTATTCGGATAACATATGACTTTTAAAACGTAATACATCTCAAACGTTTGATTTTGAATAAATATATAAAACAAGCATTTGTCCATTTATTAAATAGAAATAAATAAGAATACTTTGATAAAAAAAAATCTAATATGACGTGCTTATTTCGCTTTGTAAACAACACCGTGATAAAATTCTCGATTTATTTATACTTAGCGCAGACTCCGAAATATACATAATAACGGCTTGTACAATATACTTCCCACGTAAATCCACATGTATTAGAACCTATTTGTAAACCTTTTGCCGATTTTATCATTTTAAAAATTGCATTTAAAAAATTTTCTTAATCGGATGCGTTATAAAAAGAAGAAATGCACAAAAAGCTCGAGGAAATAAACATCATAAAAATAAATTAATATACCACGAAAATCTGTAACTGATTTTGACGCATTTTAGTCATTTCAAAACATGACGTCATATAATAAAAAAACGATAGAGTTGAAAGTTTTCTGTCACATGAGCCATCCAAGTTCGTATAATGTTGTATTTAAATTGATTTTTGAGGTAGATCTGTTTAATTTCCTTTTGTATTGCATTATTCGCATATTACTGATTTCAGCAAGTCAACAAGGCGGATCCTTAGTTACGAAATTTTTACTTTGGATTTGACGGTAGCTACATGTAACGAGAAAAAACATGTAAATTAAAGATGTTGGGTGTGAGAATTAAAAGAATTAAACAGATATTTTCTACCGGTTATTCACGAAATTATCCATGCAAGCTATATATGTATCCGCTTTAAAGATCATGTTCTTTCACTAAATTATTCAAAATTTGGTGACTATGTTGAACGCATCTACCCCTTTGAACTAGATATAAAGGATACAACATATATAGTTAATTCGGCTTCATATCATGACTTACATCTATAAATTGACGATCAGGGTCGTTTGAAAACAAAGCTTTACGACAAAAGAGATGGTTTCAGCTTTGAAATTGTGTACTTCCCATTTCTAAGTAGCAACACTCCAGCAGCAACTGCATACGAATTATATATCTCCCAATTGATACGATATTTCCGTGCTTGGGTTTCCCATCATGATTTTCTTGATAGAGAGTTGCTGCTCACAAGGAAGCTATTAAACCAAGATTTCAAAATGGTGAAGTTGAAATCATCCCTTCGTAAATTGTACGGAGTTAGTCGACCGTTATGGAATAACCGTTTCACATATGATATCGTATATGTTCCTTACGTCGTAACTTCAACCCCCTTCCCTTTCATGAATGTGACATACCAAATTATACTATTAACCGGATTTGTAATAACATGAGCAACACGATGGATGCCACATGTGGAGTATGATCTGCCTACCATTCGGAAGCACCTGAGATCGCCCTTAGTTTTTGGTTGGGTTCGTGTTGCTCATTCTTTAGTTTTCTATGTTGTGTCATGTGTACTATTGATTGTCTGTTTGTTATTTTTAGTCATGGAGTTTTTTTTTTCGATTTATGAGTTTGACTGTTTGAAATTTACACATGGCAATCTATGGCTCCTATGAAATATTTCTTAAATACCATATGATGTTATCATTTCCCACTTGATATGGCAAACGATGAGTAAAGCAAGGAAAGCAGTTTTGAGCAAAATTGGTAAAAATGCTGTAATGCGATTATGTTTTCCGTTCTACTTTTTATTCTACTGGTTGTATACCTCACCTTGAAATATGTCATTGACTCGTGTAAATATATGCAGGTATATATCGGAAAAAAATACCAGCAATGTTCAACTTGACCGATTAATATTTTCGAAAGCAGGTCGCTGAGCAAGTTCAAATATTCCGATGTAATTAGATATAACACGATGTGGTATGAGTGCAAATGATACAACTTCTTCCTCCAAGTCACAATTTGTAAATGTAAACAAAGGTAGAGGTATAGGGGAGGGTTGAGATCTCACAAACATGTTTAACCCCGCCGCATTTTTGCGCCTGTCCCAAGTCAGGAGCCTCTGGCCTTTGTTAGTCTTGTATTATTTTAATTTTAGTTTCTTGTGTACAATTTTGAGTTTAGTATGGCGTTCATTATCACTGAACTAGTATATATTTGTTTAGGGGCCAGCTGAAGGACGACTCTGGGTGAGGGAATTTCTCGCTACATTGAAGACCTGTTGGTGACCTTCTGCTGTTGTTTTTTTATTTGGTCGGGTTGTTGTCTCTTTGACACATTCCTCATTTCCATTCTTAATTTTAGGTATAGGTCAAAGCACGATCTTAAAAACGGAGCATAACTCATACCGAACAGCAAGCTATAAGGAGCTTCAAAAATGACATGTGTTAAACCGTTCAAACGTGAAACCCAACGGTCTACGCTATATGAAAGAAATTATGAATCGCATAAAGACAAAAATTACTAAATATCAGAGTATGTAAGCATGTAATGCGCATTCAACGAGAATATCGCAAATAAATGTATAATAAAAGAAATAACATATCTAAAGTAACAGTATTTTAACATGTAATAAATGATAAAAAAGTGTGTTTACTTCTTCGGTAAACGGAACAAGGAGAACTTTCAAATTGTAATCAAGGTTATATGATCTTAGTGAAAGTTCTCGTGAAAATGAATAGACCGGCATGCTTGAATACTGAGTTACAGGATATTGATTTATCTTGAGGACTATAAAATAGGGATGAAAAATTCCAAAGTTAAGGTCAAACTCATGAATCTAAAATAAAGTGACAAAGCCATAGCTAAAAATAAAAAAAGACAAACAGACAAACAATAGTACACATGACACAACATAGAAAAGTAAAGAATAAACACGAACCCAAGGAACTTTCCAAACTTTTGTGACTGGGAAGAATTTTAGAACTTGTCTGTTCATGAAGTTTTTCTTTTTTAGTAATCAATATGCAGGAAACATTTATATATTTTTGTTAGTTTCTGAAAAACAAGCTGCTAATTTAATAATGTCGATAAAACATCGTTGCGTGAATATATATTTCAAATAACATAGTTTAACAGATAGATTTATCAAAATGTAAGACCGAAGTACATGTCCTTTCAACTCATTCCATAAAAAGAAACTTACTGGTCTTTTCTACCCAAGATTAAAGGATAACCCGTTCTAAAAGTGGACGATGAATATTTGTTACATCTTATGCAGAAAAAAATCAAGTTCAACTTTCTCGAAACAAAAAACGTGGTTCAACAGACAAAGAAGATTGCTGATCAAATGTCGGACTAACGGTGTCAAGAATCGTTACACAGTAGTTTGACAGTAAGTTAAACCTAAATTTAATTGTAGAAGATAAATCTGAGTCATAAACATATATACTGGATTGGATGATTCTTTTGTTTTTGTGTTCCTATAAAATAGTAAGGTAATGTGATGTAATATGTTTATTAAAGAAAGTAAACAGGAAAAGAAGGGGTCATCATTTGATTGCTTTATATTTAATATAACCATCACTGGAAGTTGAGCAGTGATTGCTTAACTTCCAGTGATTGCAACCAACAATCAACCAATCCAGTGATTGTTATATAATATCATATACAATAACATGTCCTGGGATTATTTGTTTATAGTTCTAGACAGGATTAACTCAACTTTTAGAAAATCAATGGTAGTACTAGTATTACTCTTATATATCTCATCAATAAGAATTTTACAAATAGAATTAATATATAAAAAGAAGATATGATAGTATTGCCAATTAGACAAATCTCCACAGGAGATTAAATGACACAGAAATTATCAACTGTAGGTCACCGTTAGGCCTCCAATAATGAGCAAAGCCCATCTCGCATAGCCAGCTATACAAGGCCCCGAAATGAAAATTTAAAACAAACGAAAAAATTAAGTCTGCGTCATATGTTTAAATGAGAGCGCCTCTGACGAGTCTTATGAAGAGACATGTATTGTCGAAATGCGCATCTGGTGCAAGAAAATTGGTACCGTTAATTTTATTACTACCACTTGGTCGATGCCTCTGCTCGTGGACTATTAGTCCCCGAGGGTATCACCAGCCCAGTAGCCAGTACTTCGGAACTGCCATGAAAATACGGATTTTATGTGTTATGAAAATTTGCTGTTTCAAAATATTAGAAATTATTATAAATTAAGGAATGTTTCTCCCTCATGCAAAGCTCTGATTCCTTTAACGGATTTGGCTATACTTTTTGGACCTTTTAGATTTATAGCTTTTTATCTTCTATATAATACCCTAGTCCCACTAGCTAACGATCGCACTACGATCTGTGAAAAAAATGCAAATATTGATGATCGTGGTACGATCGTGTAGGTCGCAGTTAGGTCGTACCATGGTCGTGGTGAGGTCTTCAAGATCGTGAAATGCGTGGACAACTTTGAGCATGTTCAAAACAATCGTGGTACGGTCGTGGCGAAATCAGGTCGTAGTAAAAGCGTAGTGAGAGCGCACTAAGTTCGTAGTAAGATCGCAAAGATCGCTGTACAATCGTAGCGAGAGAGTAGCGAAAGCGTGATTCTATTCGGAGAGATTGCGCTACGATCTCACAGCGACGTTATGACGACCTTACTACGACCATCACGTTCTCACCGCGACCCAACTACGCTTCAACTACGACTTTACCACGCTGTCCACGACCATAGTGCGATTCTAGCACGCCCTTGCCGTCCTTATCACAATCTTCTCACGACCTTGCTACGTTCACACTACGACCATCATTTCTATTGTCATTTTCACATAAAATAAATAAAAAAAACTCCCTAGATTTTGTTTGTCTGAATGTATTTATCCATTTGCTCTAACGGCTCAACCATGCTTCTCGTTTTTATATAAATTAGACCGTTGGTTTTTCCCGTTTAAATGGTTTAACATTAGTATTTTTTTGTGCCCTTCATAGCGTGCTGTTCGGTGTGAGTCAAGACTCCGTATTGAAGGCCGTACCTTGGCCTATAATGGTTCACTTTTATAGATATTTACGTTGATGGAGAGTTGTCTCAATGGCACTCATACCACATCTTCCTATATATATTGACACATCTGTGTCATCTCTGCTATCGTTCACTAAAATATCGTCATTTGAGCTTTATGGACCAGCAATAGGTTCTAATTTAGGTTTGATTGGTCATCTCTTGATGACAAGTATTATAATACTTATGTGTATAGTATCAGTTTAATTGGAGTCTGGAGCTGGCATGTCAGTTAACTGCTAGTAGTCTGTTGTTATTTATGTATTATTGTCATTTTGTTTAATATTTTCTTTAGTCACATCTTCTGATATCAGACTCGGACTTCTCTTGAACTGAATTTTAATGTGCGTATTGTTATGCTTTACTTTTCTTCAATGGCTAGAGTTATAAGGGGAGGGTTGAGATCTCACAAACATGTTCAACCCCACTAATGTTGCGCTGTCCCAAGTCAGGAGTCTTGTACTATTTTTAATTTTAGTTTCTTGGAGTTTAGTATGGCGTTCATACTTTGCTCCCTCTGCCTCTACATCAACCCCTACCACCACGCCCATGTGTTCTAGTAGATTTTGGTGGCATGACTGTATTTTTTCCGAGAAATCTCCGTTTTAATTAGAAATTGAAGGAATGGAACTATATTGATATGAAACACGATATTGACGGTATTGCTGATAACGTAGTAAGATAGCGGTATGAACGTAGTATAATCGTGGTAAGAACGTGCTATAATCGCAGTAAATCGTGTTGCAATCGGATAACTCGTGGTATGGTCGTAGTGAGAGCGTGAAGAGCGTAGAAAGATCTTTATAAGCGTAGTGAGGTCGCAGAATAAGCGCGGTGAGAACGTGGTTTAATCGTAGCGGGATCGCTGTAGAAGCGTAATTAGGACGTAGTAGCATCGTGAAAGCAACGAAAGTTAACATTTTCATGCCGTTCATACTGCGACCTCACCACGATCTAAATTTATTTTAGATCGCGGTGAGCCTGGTGCGATCGTGGTCTAGTGGGACTGGGGATTAAGCTTTGGATTTCAAATATTTTGGCCACATGCATCACTTAAGAGACATGTACTGTCGAAATGCGCATCTGATGCAAGAAAATTGGTACCGTTAATTTTATTACTACCACTTGGTCGATGCCTCTGCTGGTGGACTATTAGTCCCCGAGGGTATCACCAGCCCAGTAGCCAGTACTTCGGTACTGGCCTGAAAAAAACGGATTGTTTGTATTATTAAAATTTGCTGTTTCAAAATGTTAGAAATTATTATAAATTAAAGAATGTATCTCCCTCATGCAAAGCTCTGATTCCTTTCACGGATTTGGCTATACTTTTTGGACCTTTTAGATTTATAGCTCTTCATCTTCTATATAAGCTTTGGATTTCAAATATTTTGGCCACGAGCATCACTGAAAAAACATGTATTGTCAAAATGCGCATCTGGTGCAAGAAAATTGGTACCGTTAATTTTATTATGAAAATAATGAACAAAATTATCATCCTGTCATCTGAATGAAGTTTTACACATCTTCACAAACATCTTTAACAAGTAAAATACAGGAAAGATGGAAACAAAAGAAACGATTTCATCTTTCCAAATTAAAACAAATGCATTCATTTGTAGTAAAATTCCGACAGCGCTTGCATATAAAGTATTATATCATGGTTGATACGATACTTCAAACCTTACGTTTTTCATTGATATAGGTTTGCCTTTTTATGGAATTTGTTGAACTAACGGTTTTACGTAGAAATCATGCAATTCAACGGACGTCATCATGAGTCTTTTAGTCGTTATTGAATGGCTGCATTCCGAACCGTCAAGGATTTGTTCCCCATGTCGGAGCCACAATCCATGTTGTTTTCCTTCTATGATGATATCATTCAATTTGTAATTAAGTTAAGCACCACTAAAAGTGCCACAATTTTAACACAAGCTGCAGCCTACCCTAGTAAAAAACCTGACGTAACCTTTTTATTTTTCGGTAGGACTTTCTCAGTCTTTAGTTTTCTATGTACTGTTTCTTTTTTTTTTTTCGTTTTCCTCCTTTTACTGCCATAGTGCTGTTGGGTTTTCTCTGATTTATATAAATTTCCTTTTAGAATCTTCCAATTTCTTGTTTACAATCCAAATTGTTACAATAATTCACCACCAAGTAGTAAATAATCAACAATAAATTAACTAATGATGTCATTATCGTCTTCTACATGGCTTTATTATTGGAATAAAAGGTGAACGTCCAATCTGCTAAATCGGTCGTATCTCTGATTAGTTGAGATAGACATGTTTTTTGTTTATCTTAATTGTGTTAAATACATAAAATCATGAGAGAAGCTACTACAGAAACAACATTACTGACAAAACCTTAAAATAAATCAAGAAGGGATATAGTTACGATACTGTTGTCGGTCATTAAATAGTTATCAAAGGTACCAGGATTATATTTTTGTATTAAATATTGGTTATTTTTGGCGTTAATATTGATTCACTTTGAAATATAGGGTCTTTGCATCGGAACTAAAAACATTTATCCAAAAACCAGTTGTTGGCATGACACGGATTATGTTCTTCTCATTTGTTATGATGGTATGATACTAAACCCCTAATGGAAAGAATTGTGCCTGATATTCATATGATGAAATCATAATCTTTCAATCAGTTTAACTGAAGTCTGGAGCTGGCATGTCAGTTAACTGCTAGCAGTCTGTTGTTATTAATGTATTATTGTCATTTTGTTTATTTTCTTTTGTTACATCTTCTGACATCAGACTCGGGACTTCTCTTGAATGGAATTTTAAATGTGCGTATTGTTATGCATTTACTTTTCTACATTGGTTAAGAGGTATAGGGAGAGGGTTGAGATCTCATAAACATGTTTAACCCCGCCGCATGTCCCAAGTCAGGAGCCTCAGGCCTTCGTTAATCTTGTATTTTTTTAATTTTAGTTTCCTGTGTTCAATTTGGAAATTAGTATGGCTATCATTATCACTGAACTAGTATATATTTGTTTAGGGGCCAGTTGAACGACGCCTCCGGTTGCGGGAATTTCTCGCTACATTGAAGACCTCTTGGTGACCTTCTGCTGTTGTTTTTTAAATGGTCGGGTTGTTGACTCTTTGACACATTCCCCATTTTCATTCTCAATTTTATTACTTGTATGTTTTTATCTAATTATGTCTTACATGTTTACTCGGCTAATAAATATTTCCGAAAGACAGCATTGTGAATATCAAAGGTTTGATTATTTATAAATTATTTTAACATTTAAAAACGTTAGCAGTTATCATCGCTTTTGCAATAGTTTCAACATGTTTGATATAGCAACTAATTTACATACAGTTTAAACAAAGTTGGCAAGTTGTTGAAATCTCCATTTCTTAATTCTGTAATATTACTTCCAGTGATAACACTAACAAAGAAACAAATACTTGTTAGCAAATTAAAATACATCCAGAATTGCGCCTTAAAAAACAAAAACAAATAGTTTCAACAAATATGATAAACAAATACGTTTATTTATTAGTGAATAGTTCAAAACTTTGATTCAAACTTCCTCAGTCAATTCGGATGATTTAAATATTCTATAAGATCCTTGTTGGTAACAATTGTCTTCATGTTTTGGGATATGTTCCTTACTTCGTAACTACAATCCAATTCCCTTTCATAAATGTGGCATACCGAGTTGGACTATTTACCGGATTTGTTATCTCATAAGCAACATGACCGGTGCTACATGCGGAGCAGGATCTGTTTACCCTTCCGGAGCACCTGATATCACCCCTAGTTTTCGGAGGGGTTCGTGTTGTTAATTTTTTAGTTGTCTATGTTGTTTCATGTGTACTATTGTTTTTTTGTTTGTCTTTTTCATTTTTAGCCATGGTGATGTTAGTTTATTTTTGATTTATGACTTTGACTGTCCCTTTTGGTATCTTTCGTTTATACTTCTTTTATACTTGTTTGGCTTTCTAACTCTTGTGATCTTAGTATCACTGATGAGTCTTCTGTAGACGAAACGCACGTCTGCAGTATCAAATTATTAGCCTGGTACCTTTGATAAATATGGTAACAGCAATTGTCTCCAAAAAAGAAGATATAGCACATTGATTGACACAATCACTTACATCTCGTAAACTTCATATGGAATTTCGTTAGGAACTTCTGTGACGTCTGAACATGTAACGTAGTTAGATATAAAATTCTCAATATGAGGACCCCTGCATTCGCATTGGCAAAAACATAGAGATTTTAAACACGTCATATTTTTTCTTTGGCAGGCAACCTCTTCTTCCTCCTCACAACAATTAGATAGTTTAATCATACATAAACCAATGAAAACTGTCAATCGAAGAATATCTTTATAGTCCATATCTAGAAAAGAAAGTCCAAATAAATAAATAATGTAAAACTAAAAAAAATCTTTAAAAACTTGACCGTTTACCGTACAAAAAATGTAGTACATATTATATCAGGGGCACGGTCCTAGATAATCGTTGTTAATAATTAATGTAAATTATGAGTCATGTTTTCCGCCTAGAATGGGTGTGTGTCTACCTATGTGCCGGTAGAGCAGCTAGTTGACTTCTTGTCTACAAGGGTACCATACACTCAGAGGCCAGTGCGACAGTACGGATGTGATAGAAAGATACTTGTGTCTCTCATATGGCGATTGTGTACCAATTTCTAGATATAAATCAATCTCTTCCCACAAAAGATATTTTCTACAAGAGATCTTATAAATAGATTCTAATATGAGTAATAGACATGTTCAATAAAGCCGATGCCGATACTGATATCAAACCGATACCGAAATGAAATCGAATTCATAAGGAAGTCATAAAAGACACAAGAAAGAAAACAGAATATATCCAGAATGGTTCTCTTGGTCGTTACAAGGACGCGATACCTTAAAGGTTGATGGATGCGATTGGAATACACGAGATATAACCGTTTCCAGGTGATTGTTATTTACTTGGTGATACAGTGAAACCTGTCCAAACCGAACACCCACGGGACTTTGCGTTTTGTTCGGTTTTCACAGGTGTTCGGATTGAAGAGGTAAACGGAAGTCGACACCAAAATAATGTTGGCATTTACAATTACTGACAAGGGACAATAGGTGTACCAACAGACGACAGTTTATTTATGTGTTATTTATGTGTTGATTTAGATGTAAATGTAAAAATAAAAGAAGATAAAGATAGACGTATTGCTACAGTTTTGTTTACAAATCAAACGCCACTCCGTCAATCGAGCTCGTCGTTGGAAGATGTCCGACGTGGGGCGACTTTGCTTTATATAATTATTTTCTCATCCGTTAATTCACTGACCAATTCAGATTCACAGTCACTTTCAAATGACGATTCCGTATTTAAATCGGGAACGTCATTGTACACATGAGTTCTCGGACTGAACTGGTCACCCGCTGATTCATACTTCGGCACACGATAACAGTGTAACAAAAGCAGGGATCCAGTTTATTCTCGGTATTTATCGTTTCTAAATAGCCAACGGAAGTTTTCGGGAGCATTCCAATCAAATATATACGGCCTCTAAAGGGAATTCAGCAATCGAAATCCATTGACGTTGTTGTGTTGCACGACTTCTTAATCCAGTGAAAGGCTTTTAAACTATTATTTAATTAAACAGTTTAGCTACAGAATGGCAGTTACGAGTTTTTGGCCTTAATTATTTGAGTAAAGTGCATTTAATTAATCTGAGGGAAAGTTCGTGTCATTATCGGCGATGGGGGTACCTGACCAGTTCAAAGTTTATTTACCATAAAATCACTTTATACATGGACACAGACATGCTAATTAGTTTGTAATAACAACTCACAAGTTCATTAAACCTCAAATACCCTCGGGAATACTCTGACATCCTGTGTTTGTTTAATTAAATCATGCAAATAATTAATAATATTGTTTTGTGTTGATTGGTATTGATCGATTTTGACAGGTCATTTTTAGATACAAATTCAATAACGAGCCTTCAAAAAGCGTTCGGAGTTCGGTGTTGACAGGATTCGGTTTATTCGGGTTACATTTACGTTAATTGATAGGGAAATTTTGTGGGACTTTGAAAATTGTTCGGTTTAAACTGAAATTCGGTTTTTATCAGGGTTCGGTTTACCCAGGTTTCACTGTACCATATATACATCTGAACATGATATTGCGACACCAAATACTGGAAAGGAGCAACGCAATCAAAATTCTATAATCCGCGATTAACACAAATTCGTCAATGAAAAGATTCGTACAAGAGTTTATGTTGCACATTTCATACGTCGAATGGAAAATTATAAAATAAAAGGATCTCTTCATAGATATAATTGGGACGATATTGTACCTGTTATAAAACTATGTGCAGCTGATTCCCTACGGGGAAACACACTTCATGAGTAATGTACTTCATTTATAAATTGTATCACCATCTTAAATTGCATAGTACTTGTATTAGTGTATTCAATAATGGTTGAATTTAATTTTGCTTTGTTTAAAGATTAATGTGAATTGATGAATTGAAGCAACTATCCTTCTTCAAATAATATAATGGAGTAAGGGACGATATCGAAAAATTAATGAAGGAAAAAAAACCTAATCAAAATAGTTTTTGGGTGTGGGAGTGAGGTTAACATTGCTGCAAGTTTTGTTTAATTGACATCGATTTTATATTTATCCTTATTTGTCAATCAATTTTTTCCAAATAAAGTTTAGAGGAACAAGGGAGGTCAGTGAATTTTTTAATCATTTTATCCTTCATTGAACTCTTGATGCCGTCCCTAAAAGGGCTGAGTTAATTTAACATTGTAAACATTTAACATTCATCTCATAACTATTATTAGTTTCAATATCAGTTTTGATATCGGTATCGGCTTATGGTGATCATGTTTAGTACACCGATTACGCAGTCTATAAGTTTGTCATTATGAATGATATGTAAGGTTTTTATCTATCATTTTCTACTTGTAACATAAACGCTGACATTGTTTTTAAAAAAGAAATCAAGATTGTATCAACTTATTCATTTATTCATAAAATTTACATATTTCAAAAATTTAAGAACTTGACTTTTCCGCAATTTCATGGACCAAGTACCAAGAATAATGACTGTAATAATACCCCCTTTTGTGGCGAAAACACGGCTTATGAAAATACAAAACAAATTAATAATACATTAAACATTGAATAATTCAGTATTCTAAAATAAATTTTGTTCATATAAAAAGTTAAATCACAATATACTGAACAAAGAGGAAAATCCAATCGGAAATTCAATAATCGCATGGCCAAATCGAATAAAAAAACACATCAAAAAAGAATGGACAAGAACTCTCATATTCCTGACTTGGTACAGGCATTGAAAATGCAGAAAATGGTGGATTAAACATGGATTTATAGCGCTGACCCTCTCACTTTGATTACAGTGTTATCAAACTAGAATTATTAGTATACATCAAAATAAAATTATAAGTATACTTTTCCGGTCAATAAATTTGTTTTACAAGTTCATGTAAGTTATTTCAAATACTTTGTGAATGTTAAACCTTGATACTGATTTTTTTTCTAAAATTTAGTTTTTTGGAGAAAATCTGCAAAATTTGTATTCAAATAAACACAAAAACACAAAAAATGGAGTTAATTGTCCATGTTAAAAGCACCCTTTACTTTTATGCAATTAAGTTTTTGTTATAACAGGAATTCATTCTAGTGTCAAAAACACTTTTCTGTATTGTGTAAAGGCTTCCTAGTTATACAGTTGTTCACTAGCAAAAGACTCATCAAGTGACGCTCGAATCACAAAAAGTAAAAAAGGCCAAATTAAGTACAAAGCTGAAGAGCATTAATGCATTCCTTTCCGAGTTCAAAATCTCTATTACTTCTATAGAATATAACAGGCAGTGACAACATAATGCGTCTTATGTTATATTATCCTATGAAAGTATTTTAAAAATAAAATCATAACATGGATATGAATTCTCAAAATTTGAAAAAAAGAACACATATCATTTTGAATACCAAGGATAAAAGGGTTAACTAAAAATAATTAACAGCAACATAGAAGAGCTGACTACTCGGCTTGTGATACCCTGGGGCTGAAACCATTACCACTAGTAGTATCGACCAAGTGGTTGCATATAACTCTTCCTTAATTCCTTTAATTGTTGATGTATTTATTATTTTTTGTATTCCTGTAATTGTTGATGTGTTTCCCTCGGCTTTAGTTAGTAACCTGGATTTGGAGTGGCGCCACACTTTGACGCTGCGAAAGAAACTTCTTGATCAAATATGTTGCTGGTTTTTTTCCGTTGTTTGTTGTTATGTTAGTACACACCCGATGATAAGTCTAAAACGGTTTGTCACATTCGGGAAAATATCGATTCATCTTTAAAAAATATCAAATATATTTATTCATTAACATAGTTTCACCTCAAATCGTTTTATAATGGATACGTTAACGTAACATCGGCTTAAACTTCAGAAAAGTTTAATAATTTTCATCACAGAATCGATCTGGTTAAAGTAAATTTTCAAATATCACTCTTTCGATTTTTTGTCTTATTTAGGGACTTTCCGTTTTGAATTGTTCTCGAAGTTTAGTAATTTTATGATTTTACATTTTGTGTTAATAATGTTGGAATTAGTGTTCTGTTCTTATCTTAATGATATGTTCGAGGTGTGTTGCCATTTTTACAGACATAGATGATCTGTCTTACTGTTAAAAGCATTTTCATTGAACAACATATTCCTGAATATTCCAGTCAAAATAATATCAACTACTGTGGTAATTTCAATATATTAATATTATGTAATGTAACACTCAAAACAAAGTTCTCTTATAAATCTATTGTATTATCTTGTTATATTATCTGCCCCATATTAAAGCCAAGATTAATATGATCTTGACAAGATAAATTATGTGTCAGCTAACATTTGTATTACAAAATTGTATTACCTGAATATTAAAAGAATTTGTTGACTGATGTATTGATGCACAACTTGGGATTTTAAAGTGCAGAATCATTGTTAGCGAATAGTATTATCGCAGCAATAATAGTGCAAGTCAGATCTTCCTCTCAGACGACATTTGAGATCTCCTGGTCACATTAAAGCGGCTCGGTTGTTTTACTTAATACTTGATTTTGAAATATCAGATGTGCACATTTCGAGAGTACAAGGTCATTCATACGTTAGAGTTGTCAAGTAGATACAGTTTTTATCATATTAACGAATGTATTTTTTTTCCCAAAACTGTTCTGTTTGTTTTAATATTTTCAACTATGCCACACAAGGAGGGACAACTCAAATATAAGGGAAGATAGTTGAAATAAAGTTACTAACATAAAACGTGTAAGAAATTTGCTTATTATATTATGGTCAATTATGTCATCGTACCAAAGTCTTTAGCTCACTAGACCCTAAAGTCTCCCTTGAGAGCATATGCCATCTCTTTGCTTCTGTCGTCCTCCGTCGTCTATCGTCGTCGTCTGTCGTGGTCGACTTGAGCTATTTCAAGAATCATCTCCTCTGAAACTACTGGGCCAAATGCCTAAAAACTTTAATTGAATGCTCCTTAAGAGGCTGATTTTTCAAGTTTTAAAAAGTATAGGTGTTGTATCTATTGTTTTTAAATTGAATTTGAAGTTTTGATTCATTAAACTATATTGCTGCCATTGCTCAAAAAAGAACAAAGGATAAGCCCTGAAATTTGAAACTGGTTACAGCAAAAAAGCTTCAACATTTTATGTGACCATAGTTATCAATTGGCCTTCTGTTTAGTTTTTTTAGCCAGACTACGGCTGATTGAGTTTCAGAGCATTACGTATAAATTGTGTATTCTATGTTCTTGTAAGTCTAAAACATAATGGCTATGACTATAATGGAAAACAGAGGTAAAATGAATGTTGTTTTGGTTTTGAAGAAAATATGACAGAGATAAAACATTTAAATGGATTTTTTTAGACAACCATTAATACATATTGAAAAGCAAAAATAATCATTGGTGAGATAGTTACAGCAAAAGGTTACAGGTAATATATCCAGGCTGTTGATATCCTTTTGTTCTTTTTCTTATCAGAAAGGATATTTTCATCTCAAATATTTTTAGTTAATGTTTTATGACACAAAATCAGGTTTTCCTTGCATTATTTATACAAATCTGACAATTTGTCATAATCTGTAGCGTGGAAATAAGCCTGGTGACCCATACTTTTTATTGTATTTTTAAAAAAAGCAAGGTATGCACTACATTTTGACAAATTATTAAAAAATCTGAAGATTTCATGATAGACCCCCAGCCACCTTCAAACAGATCTTAATCGACTGACCATTACAATCATAGACCACAACACTGCTTGGTACAGGGCGGATAGACTCACTTGAGACAGATTTGTTTTAAGAAAATTAAAAACCTAATGGGATAAATAAAAAAGGTGTAGTTTGAATTCGCGCAGTGCTTTTAATATGGGTTGTATCACATATGACTACACAGTCTCTGTCGCATTTGTTTTTACCTTTGTCAACTCTAAAATAAAATTAATTATACCAGGTTAAATTACAGGGTTCTGTTCTTCTGTGAGGGATGTACAAATACGCAGTAACGTTCAATTATTCAACCTTTAAGTTATTCAAAATGTATCATAACAAAATACATAAAGTATGAAAATGGAATCACATGTCGTATGTCTATCTCTATATTCGCCTCTGTGACAAAATAACACTACGACTATTTAATGTGGTTGTGTGGTAAAGCGCGCTTAACATTAGGCTAAGCGATTGGTGCTGTTATGTATCAAAGGTTTGAGTCCGAATCCCAATGATGAACAAACATTTTTCAGCATAAAAATCTAATTCTAACACTGTTGTTTGGAATTTTTAGACATATATGTATAAATTTAATAATTAGATAATGGTTAAGTTATTACACCGTGGCTGCGTATGTATCTATCACATATTAACAGCCCTGCGATTAAAACTGGCAATAACACCATGGCCTCGAATTTATACTTCTAACCCATACTAATAGTACCCTGAAATGTAAACTGGTGTCATTCTAGAGTTGACAAAGGCAGAGGAATAGCAACAAAGACAGCGTAGTAATAGAACTTATTCTGAAATGATCTGATACTTTTGTTGCTCTCCTTATATTTTTCTATTCATTATTTAAATAAAATAATCATTTTTATGATGTTTCGTCAAAGAAAAATACGAAGAGAAGTTGGCTTACTTGTCGTAAAATCTAATTCTAATACTGTGGGGTGTAATTTTCAGACTTATAAATACATATATTTTTTAAAATTTTATTTGTTTGGCAAAGGTTAAGAAATAACACCGTGGATGCGAATGTTTCTATCTCGAATGAACAGCATCCTGCGACTTAAACTGGTAATAACACTTTAGCTGCCTTTTTATATATCTATTCCAGATGAACAGCACTTTGTGATTCAAACTGGTAATAACTTCATATTTGCCTATTTAAGCATCTATCCCAAATGAATAGCAACCTGCGATTTAAAGTGTTAATAACACTATGGCTGCCTATTTATGCATATATCCCAAATGATCAGCATCCTGTGATTTAAACAGTTTATAACACCATGGCTGCCAATTTATGCATTTATCCAAAATTAATAGTACCCTGCAATTTAAACTGGTAATTAAACCATGGCTGCCTAGTTATGCATCTATCTCAAAATTAACAGCATCCTGCGATTTAAACATTTTATAACACCATGGCTGCCTATTTATGCATTTATCTAAAAATAATAGTACCCTGCAATTTAAACTGGTATTTAAACAATGGCTGCCTATTAATGCATCTATCCCAAATGAATAACACCCTACGATTTAAAGTGGTACTAAAACCATGACTGCCTATGTATGCATTTATCTCAAATGAACAGCATCCTGCAATTCAAACTGGTCAGAACACCATGGTTATCTTTTGATGCATCTATCCCATATTAATAGCACCATACGGTTTAAACTGGTGTCATTCTAGAGTTGATAAAATTAGAAGAATAGCATCAAAGACAGCGTAGTAATAAAACTTACTCTGAAATGATCTGATACTTTTGTACCTATCCTTATATTTTAATTTATATTAATTATATATACTATATAACTATTTTTATAAAGTTTGGTCAAAGAAAAAATGAAGAGAAATTGACCTACCTTTCGTTATACACCGTTTCAAATTTTGAATACAAATGAAAATAACTAGTAACAAATTGATGTTGCATTAATTTGATACCATTCGATGGTTGACTGCGTTTATTTAATTTGTTATGACACACATTCCAATTTATAATTTATTTCAATTATTCTCACAGTGTCGTAAGTATCGGTACATATCTTATAACATGTGCACTTAAGATTTAATACCTATTTTATTTATAGACAATTTCAACTTTTTACACTGAATATAGAATAGCCAAATCATGCCATCGTGTTTGTAAACAAAAACATTAATGAGTGATTAAGATGAATAGATCATCTCTGAGATAAAGTTGATTAAAGGCAATATGATTGCTGAATTGTTTAATAAAGTCTCACAAACAAAGTTTGGAGACCTACATGTTTTTCTTTGCTTTGTTTTTATCATTATTATTGTGGTACCCTCAACATATTGTTGGTCCTTGTTGCATGTTCCCCTTATTTTTACGCTAAAACATTTTTTTTTTAACTCAATGTTTGTTACTTTCGTCTTATTTGTAATTTGTTCTTTTTTGATGGCATAAGTCGAAGTTCCCTGGACATTTGGTTGAGTAAAAAATGGTTAACTAAACCCAAAACAAATTTTTTCATTTCTTTTTTCATCTTTTGGAAAATGTTGATTGTGTTTTATTTCGACTGCTCTATACTGTTTGTATCCAACGCAATCATAATGTTGGTTTTTAATTTAGACATACGTTTTTTCGGTTTGGTTTGTATCATATTTACTTTCGGGTTTTATGATTCGTTTATCCTAATTCGACTCTTTAAAATCAAATGATATCCTTAATTTAGGTAAATTATATGTCCTTCCGAATCCCGTTCTATTACTACCTTCATTAAAGAGACATTAATTAATGAATGGTTTTTACTACTGAAACGGTCATTTTGAACTGAACAACTCTTTAATTCGCAAAGACAAATGACGAGACTTTTTATAATAGTTTAGTATACTGGCGACTATGGATGATCTAGAACCGTTCAATCCTGATTTCATTATGCAATGGTTGCAAAGATCCGACAATCTAAACCAGATCTACAATACACAATTAGATACACAGCATGACTATTGGACTAAAGCAGTGCAATATGGGTGTATTAACCAAGGGATTTATATGATACTTGACAATAAATAATTTCAAGGGACGCCGGGACGGTGTTTACAATTGTAAGATTTCCAATTCATATGAAGTAGTTGTAGAACAATTTGTTTTAGTGCCAGGCATTTTTTAATTCTGATCATTATGATAGTGTATGTTTATATACAAAAGATATATCTAAAATGATAAATAGTGTTTAAGGTGATTTTCCATCAAGTTAGCAAAATTTGATGCAGGAATGCAGATATTTAATGTGAATTTTCATTTATAAGAACTAATTTATAAGAATATAACTTATAAATATTAATATTTTTTACAAATGTTAACTTTTTTTTTTTTTTTAATTGGCATTTTTAAGGGGAGGTAACGTTAAAACAGTACATTTTCTTAAGGATTCTACATGGAATTTTCCTATGTTGTATTTTAGCCGGAAAAAACGTACGGTGACCCTATCTTTTCTTTTGATATTCTCAAAGCAGTGTCTGAAAGCTATCTTTTCCTAAAGTATTTAACAATTCTATCATTTTGATTAGTTTCTAATCATAAAATTGTGTTGTTTTCCAGTATAATCCATACAAAATGTTTTTTTCGACATGTATCAATACAAATTCTATCATTTTATTTTAGACTCCCATACCACCTTAAGAACATACCACCTACAAGTGAATTTAACATTATAATAAAAAATATAGCATATAGATTAATTTAAATGCATACAACTTGTGCAATTTGTTGACAATACTAGTGTTACAAAAAGTATGAAGAAATCATGGGGAAATCATTATCGTCCATGTGAATGGTAACTTAATGGTAGCATTTAATGGCCAATTATTGACTTTGCAGCAGTGAAACGTTAATTTGCCATAACACGGATACAAGATCATTTTGCGAGCTAGATAAAAACGAACATATTTTAAGAAAACAAAAAAGAATAAAGTACAACAGAAACAAAATGCACGTTTATTATTTGACATTGTTATGTATTGTGACTGTGAACAAGAATATGATAAGACTTAATTATTTGTAATGT
The DNA here is from genome assembly GCF_036588685.1 of Mytilus trossulus. Classification (NCBI taxonomy): domain Eukaryota; kingdom Metazoa; phylum Mollusca; class Bivalvia; order Mytilida; family Mytilidae; genus Mytilus; species Mytilus trossulus. Next base: position 76,569,842 of record NC_086382.1, on the reverse strand, counting down.
TAAGTAAGCATTTCCTTTTTGTTATATTAAAAATAAACATGTTAAGAGATTAACATGTACGACTTACAATAAGAAGAAAAGAGTAATAAAAATTATAGAAGAACAATGCAAATAAAAAAAAAATGCAAAAAAAAAAAAAACGTTGGCATTCAACAGAGACAGTAAAAACTGTAAAGGGATAACATGTGGTACACACATTTTACGTAGAAAAATGTGGATTTAATGTAACAATTTCGTTATGAATTAAGAAGACAGTAATGAATCTCATTTATTGATCAAGGAAAGAAAAATCAATGTAATTAACAATAACTATATAGTACTGAGGAAATCGCCTGAAATCAAAGAGAAACTTGACTAGATCATTAACAGGGTTGGCCACATCTGCTATGAATAAACCGGACTCAATGCGAATTAATATTACGTCAAAATGAAAATGTCAAAAGTATAATCTCAGATCAGACGACTATATAGTTCCCTTAAATACTAAGACCATAACAATATGTTAGATCAGACACCGAGACAATCTTCCAACACGTACGGAAGTGGATCATCGGACGATATGACTTGAATTGTAACTTTATGCAGACTTATCAATACTATTTTGACACGCTTAGATAATATATATGTACTGCCTGAGCGAGTCAAGACCTCATATCAAAGATACCATAACCTAGCTATAGCATGCCTTCACACTAACTGTTTAAACCGACATTAGACCTGTATATTCATTTTTAAATATTTGTATTTTTATTCATTTTATATTTTGACATGTAATTGGGATAAATAACATGGATAATCACTTTATTAAACCGGCATCACTAAAACAAATCAAATTTAACAATAGCGAAGAAATGTGTTTTATCATAAGTTTATTTTCTTCTTCTTATAGGAAATCCCACCTTTTTCAGAGCACACATGTTTCACAGAAAACTTGCACCATTGGTAAAAACAAATTCACCACTGATGAATCGTGATAAATCATCAGAGTTCTTGATTGACTTTTTTCTTTTATTTCCTCCGTTTTTGGAGCACCCGTATTACAAAGGGACAAAACTAAACTAAACTCGCACCTTTCGAAAGTAAAATTACTACAAACCAGCGTCACTGAGAAATGGTATTATCATTAGTGTTATAGGTTTTCTTATTATTCTCTGAGTAATTTCTCCCGCTCTAGGAGCACCTTTGTAACACTGAGAAAAAAAAACACTAATCGGACATCCAAAATCCCTTGAAAAGAACTGGTAAACTGATCAAATCAATGAAAATAATACATCAGTTATCAAAACACGAACCCAACTTGTATGTCATCAAACACATTTTAGGTAGTCTTTATAGCAGTAGCATCCCACATTAATATTCGTTAAGAGTGATAAAGTACTGACCAAACGGACACAACTTGATAAGCACTTCTAGTATCTTGATGTCGAATATCACGAAAAGAGAAATAAAACAGTTATTTGAGACGCTCACATCAATTTGTTACGGTAACAATAAAATGTGTTTAAAGATTTCAGTCATCCTGTCACATCATCTTATTGGGACGTTTTATTTTCTTCATCTGACAACATGCTAGCTAAACCTCACGACACAGTTAGTATCATTTTGAGGTTTTACTGTTGTTTTTAAGGATACAAAATATTGCAACTGTCAAAGGAGTCTTTTAGTCAAATTCCATTGTTCTTTATACACGTGTCTACCTTTTGCCTAACGAAATTTTGATTGAAACTGCTCTACAAAATGTTTTTGTGAATTAATTTGTTCAGCTGTTGGAATTCAAACCAAATATATAAATGCTGAGGGGTTTCTTTTTGTTTTATTTAGTCAGCTCATATGAACCACAATTATAATATTACATTTGACTTAAATCCACCTACCTTGTTGGCATTGTAGAATTATATCTGTCTGCAAAATAATGGTATATCAATTGTCAATTATTGAAAAAAAATGAATATAAAACATTAACTTTAATGCGTCCGAAGAGTTTACTGGTTAACCTTAAAAAAACACGCTGAAAGCCGAATAGTTGAAAGCAATAGATATATAAGAACAAAATCAGTTGAAGAGCTTTATAACAACAACAAAAAAAAGCAAAATCCGTTTAAGGTCAATTTTGTATAGGGGAAGGGTTGAGATCTCATAAACATGCCATTTTGCGCCGGTCCTAAGTCAGGAGCCTCTGTTATTTGTTAGTATTGTATTATTTTAAATTTCAGTTTCTTGTGTACAATTTGGAGTTTAGTATGGTGTTCATTATCACTGAACTAGTATATATATTTGTTTATGGGCCAACTGAAGGACGCCTCAGGGAGCGGGAATTTCTCGCTGCATTGAAGACCTGTGACTTTCTTCTGTTGTCTGCTCTATGGTCGGGTTATTGTCTCTTTGACACATTCCTCATTTCCATTTTCAATTTTATTTGCCTGAAATAAGCACTATGCTATTAATTTAGAGTCGTGTGCTATACTGCTTAAAAATAATTATTCGTAGCAATGATCACGAGCGCATTCTTTGTCACGATCTAAAAAGACATGATTCTACAGTCTTGAATCTATGAATTGTACATCTTCAAATTTTTATAACTCAGAAGCCGAATTCGTTCCTTATATGATGAAAATAATTCTGATATTTCGATATATAGATAAGTTGACTCTTCAAAGTTGCTACTGAACTAGTGCACTGATGTAATAATTTGCTAATGATTTGTGTTGTATTAGCTTGTGACTCCTTAGTTCGAAATGCAGTGTTTCTTCTTCCCTGCTGGGTGCTTTAAGTACCATTCTATTTTTATTTGGTGTTTTCATAAAACATTTAAATGATACAAAAAACGAAAATGCTTCGCTTTGCTTCATCACATCAAAGCTGAGTATCTATGCAAACATGTTTACTTGTTTTAACAATGATGTCCTAGACGATTTTAAGCACAAGTCAACAAATACTAAAAGTTGTACTAGCTTGAATTCCACTTCAGTATTTGAATGAAATTCATAATATCTCCTTTAATACATGTTGTCTGATAAGAGACTACGTTTCTAGTATCTTGATGTCGAAGATCGAAAAAAAGAGAAATAAAACAATAATACTTATCTCTTCTGTTTGATATACTTATTCAGCTTTTATTTTACCAACAAATGAACAGCAATATCATGTTTCATATTGCATGTCAGATTTATTTTCGTGAGACTTTTTATTAGAAGTTTAATTTACTGAAAACTCTACCGGCACTCTATAAAATATCAAACCAAGATTCAAAACTTGATTTTTCTTTTTTAAGCGTTATAATGCTTTTTTCTTTACACAAATACTGATACCGTATAATTTCAGCAATTGAAGACTACAATTTGGATATTTTGAGGTATGACGGAAAATGTTCTTTTTTTTCTTGGCATTCTCTAATTTATAGCATAAAATAAATGTTTTTTCCTAAATCTAAACAATCAATGTTTTGAAAGCTGGAAACTAGTAAATTCAAATAAAAATTGGCATTCAAGATGACGATTACTCAACAGCTGGTATCGTAGAGAGTTACCTGACTTTAGCGACAAACTTCTTTTGATAAAAATAATGCTGCAAATAACCACTACGGCTATCCCAACTACTGATGAACATATGGCAATAATCACTGTCACACTGTCTCCTGTAGAAGCTGCTGAAGTATTGGCTTCTGTGGTGCTAATTGAGAATTTATTCTGTTCTAAAACATAGCATAAAGTTAGTGTTTATTTATTTCTAGATTAAATTTACATGTTAAAAAAAAACCCTACATTTGTAATTGTTTAACTTGTCTATTTCATAATTTCAAGATTGTAAGTAAATCATCATAGATATAAGAATGTAACTTTTGAATAAGCACCAGACGCGAGTTTGAAAAGTTACAAAGGCAAAATAAAGTTAAAGAGCATAAGTATAAATTCCACCAGCAGTGTCATTGACCCATTGGTTATAAAAAAAACTCATCAAAGATGCTAGGAAATACTCATAATAGCTCGTCTAAAAACTGTTATTAAAATATATAAAGAATCAAAATGATTGTATTTGCATTATCATTGGTATGAAAAAACATTTCTAGAACCTCTAATATGTGTTCCTTATGTCCGTAAACGCTGTATTTTTCTCTAGATATGATACAAATAGTCAACATTCCAATTAAAGCAAACAATGGTATACATCGTGTCTGAATTTATTTATTTTCATTTGATTTAGCTTCCACCATCAATTATTAATACACCAAAAAGAATTATAAGTCATACCTAAATTAATTTTACAATACACCAACAACCCACAACGTATTTATCTACATTAACTACATACAAGGCTTAATTAGTTATCAAAAGTACCAGGATTATAATTTTATACGCCAGACGCGCGCTTCGTCCACATAAGACTCATCAGTGACGCTCAGATCAAAATAGTTAAAAAGCCAAACAAACACAAAGTTGAAGAGCATTGAGGACCAAAAATTCCCAAAAGTTGTGCCAAATACGGCTAAGGTAATCTACTCCTGAGGTAAGAAAATCCTTAGTTTTTCGAAAAATTCAAAAGTTTTGTAAACAGAAAATTTATAAAAATGACCATATAATTGATATTCATGTCAACACCGAAGTGCTGACTACTAGGCTGGTGATACCCTCGGGGACGAAACGTCCACCAGCAGTGGCATCGACCCAGTGGTGTAAATAGTTATCAAAAGTACCAGGATTATAATTTTATACGCCAGACGCGCGCTTCGTCCACATAAGACTCATCAGTGACGATCAGATCAAAATAGTTAAAAAGCCAAACAAATACAAAGTTAAAGAGCATTGAGGACCCAAAATTCTCAAAAGTTGTGCCAAATACGGCTCAGGTAATCTACTCCTGAGGTAAGAAAATACTTAGTTTTTCGAAAAATTCAAAAGTTTTGTAAACCGAAAATTTATAAAAATGACCATATAATTGATATTCATGTCAACACCGAAGTGCTGACTACTGGGCTGGTGATACCCTGGGGGACGAAACGTCCACCAGCAGTGGCATCGACCCAGTGGTGTAAATAGTTATCAAAAGTACCAGGATTATAATTTTATACGCCAGACGCGCGCTTCGTCCACATAAGACTCATCAGTGACGATCAGATCAAAATAGTTAAAAAGCCAAACAAATACAAAGTTGAAGAGCATTGAGGACCCAAAATTCCCAAAAGTTGTGCCAAATACGGCTCAGGTAATCTACTCCTGAGGTAAGAAAATACTTAGTTTTTCGAAAAATTCAAAAGTTTTGTAAACCGAAAATTTATAAAAATGACCATATAATTGATATTCATGTCAACACCGAAGTGCTGACTACTGGGCTGGTGATACCCTGGGGGACGAAACGTCCACCAGCAGTGGCATCGACCCAGTGGTGTAAATAGTTATCAAAAGTACCAGGATTATAATTTTATACGCCAGGCGCGCGCTTCGTCCACATAAGACTCATCAGTGACGCTCAGATCAAAATAGTTAAAAAGCCAAACAAATACAAAGTTGAAGAGCATTGAGGACCCAAAATTCCCAAAAGTTGTGCCAAATACGGCTAAGGTAATCTACTCCTGGGGTAAGAAAATCCTGAGTTTTTCGAAAAATTCAAAAGTTTTGTAAACAGTCAATTTATAAAAATGACCATATAATTGATATTCATGTCAACACCGAAGTGCTGACTACTGGGCTGGTGATACCCTCGGGGATGAAACGTCCACCAGCAGTGGCATCGACCCAGTGGTGTAAATAGTTATCAAAAGTACCAGGATTATAATTTTATGCGCCAGACGCGCGCTTCGTCCACATAAGACTCATCAGTGACGCTCAGATCAAAATAGTTAAAAAGCCAAACAAATACAAAGTTGAAGAGCATTGAGGACCCAAAATTCCCAAAAGTTGTGCCAAATACGGCTAAGGTAATCTACTCCTGAGGTAAGAAAATACTTAGTTTTTCGAAACATTCAAAAGTTTTGTAAACAGAAAATTTATAAAAATGACCATATAATTGATATTCATGTCAACACCGAAGTGCTGACTACTGGGCTGGTGATACCATCGGGGACGAAACGTCCACCAGCAGTGGCATCGACCCAGTGGTGTAAATAGTTATCAAAAGTACCAGGATTATAATTTAATACGCCAGACGCGCGCTTCGTCCACATAAGACTCATCAGTGACGCTCAGATCAAAATAGTTAAAAAACCAAACAAATACAAAGTTGAAGAGCCAGACAACTTCAATCAACCCATGACTCAGATAATATGTCATGGAGAAGGTACAATATGTGTTTTTGTTAAACCAATAACAAGTGTGCTCAGACTTTGTTTTTTCAGATTATAGCAAACATGTTCTAGATATTGCAAATACCGTGGAATAAAGTTCCGACATACATTTATAATTTCGCACTAAACTAAGTGAACAGTAGTTAACCAGTTTTTGAAGTCTGATCAATAGACAAGGACGAAACATAAAAGTAAACAACGAAAACTTAGAGAACCCGCTGCATTACTTTGCTTCTGTCCTAAGTCCAGTAGTTCTCGTTTCTTGTTTTTTTATACAGATTAAACCGTTGGTTTTCCCGTTTGAATGGTTTCACACTAGTAATTTATTTATCTCTTTATAGTTTGTTGGTCGGTGTGAGCTAATGCTCCGTGTTGAAGACCGTACTTTGACCTATAATGGTTTTCTTTTACAAATTATAACTTGGATGGAGAATTGTCCCATTGGCACTCATTCCACATCTTATATATATTTTGTCATCTACAAAACAGACATTCCATAACGGTAAACAAACGTCCGTTAAATTCTCGTTTGAATAATTTCAATTTTACCACTCCAACCCTTCGTTAAATAGCATTAATTTTGCCACCAAACCTCTCACCCTCTATTAAGGAAACAAATATTGGTAATGCAGGCTCTGAAATATCGTATCAGCTTGGAGATAAATATATACTTTATATACTGTTGAAATGTTGGTACATGTATATTTTGTAACAAAAACTCATAACTACAAGAATTGCTCAATCGAGAGGATTTGTGTACAGATTCTGTGACAATAATCATATACAGGAAAAGATGCATCGCAACAGGCTAAATTGTATCTATGATGTCATTGATTTTAAATCGAATAAGGTAGATACGATCAACATATTCACAACACTTTGAATTATTCCTTGTGAGAACAACTTATTCATAACTTCTGCTACTCGAAAATGAGAATCTAATTTGTGTGTTCCATAGAATTTCCTACGGGTTACCCTAATTGGGTTCATGTTCAGCTAGTAGGAAATTATTACTTTTAAAACTCCAGATACTTTCAAAAGTGTTAACCATGTGATCTATTTTTTTCGACTGTAAATAGACAACATCTGTAATTTATCAACATTTTTACTTCTGTACCCCAATTTCTTTTTTTCATTTTATGTCTGTGTGTTTTGTTCATGCAATGTTGTCAATATAATTGAATTATATATCCATGCTACAAAACCATGTTTGGTGAACTATTGTCTGCACAAGGAAAAACTGTACCAAATAAAGGCAACAGTAGTATACTGCTGTTCGAAATTCATTAATCAATTGAGAAAAAATAAATCCGGGTTATAAACTAAAACTGAGGGACACACATCAAATATAAGTGGATAACAGTTGTTATCTTTTCATTTGATCTGGTTCAGCTGATGACTTTTTCGAAATTTCCAATGAATCTGATATTTTTGTTTATATATTAACGAGTAAAGCTAGCTTCTTTTCTTCCTCCCTATAAGCTTTGAAGTATATCTTACTTGCAATAATGGAAGAAGTCAAGAAAACAAAATTATGAACTAAGTATTACCTTGTTCAATAAGAAATAATTGGTTCACCTCTCCAAAACTGTTTCGAATCACGCAGTTATACAGTCCATACTCAGCTTTGTGTACAGTTAAGTTGCTAACGAAACCTTCTACGTTTACTAAAACACGATGTTGTTTGATTTGTACAATAGAATATGTTGTTGTTTGTAGAAATTTAGTGCCTAAAGCAACTGGTTCATTGTTATAGTACCACTTTGGATCACTTGGAAATGGTATAGAGAAAAACGTGACAGAAAAAATTGTATCGGTGACATCGACTGACGAAGAGTATGATATGACAAAAGGTGATCCTGAAATAGAAAAAAAAGAATGTGCAAGTTTGTTTGTTTCTTTTTTTAACAACATCAATTCACGCATGTTACTCTCAGACCTTGGATAATCACAGATCTGACCCTTGTCGTGGTTGTTTTTCATAACACTGTTATTCTGCGTTTTACGTTGTTCTGCCCAGTAGTAAAAGACTAGATCTTCGAACAAATAAACAGATCAAAATCGTTAGTTGAGTTATTGGCATTATATGAAAATTTCTACCAATATTGTTTATTGCTTTCCTTACATCTTTTGAAATAGTATATTGAATAAATAGAAACTAAAATTAATAAAAGTTATTACGACAACATCTACATTTGGCACCAAACAAGGTTTTTTTTTCGACCACTCTTTATAAGAGTAATTGCCCTTTCATGATAATGTTTGCAATTTGTTTGCATTTTGCCTTTTATGATAAAACTATTGTACATAATATAATTTTCTAATATAAAAAAAATGTCAGCAAGGCGAGATCCACAAACAATTTAAAGTTTGCTGATAGAGTAAGGAGACTGTCACTCTTCATATACATAAGTGTTTATAAAAGAATGTTTCGCGTAAATAAACACCGTTTGTGTGAAATAAAAGACAAAATATAACGATGTTTAGAACAATATTTACCGCTTACGGCCAATGTTGTAGACTTTTCCATTATTGTCTGGCCGAGAATATCTGTTTTCCACCTACAAGTGTAATCACCGGTATCTTGACTATTGCAGAATGGAATAGTCAGAATGTTAGAGGTACCAACATGCCTGCCTTCGAGTGCACGAATAGTTTCTCCAGCGTTCGAGTGAACCCACGGGACTGGGGTGGCGCCGACCAATTCTAAAGTACACTTTAACTCAATGCTATGTGAAGTGTCACAATAGGTCCGTCTTTCTAATTCTAAACTAGCTAAAAAATATTAATAGACAAATAGTTTATATCCTTTCAGCCCTCTTATAGTTCTACAATCTAATTAGTATCAAAAAGTATACCCTATATAAATGTTCATTATTCAGACGCATAACTAAACATTTAGTTGTTGCAAATTTAAAATAAAAAATTTAAAAAAATATTTTTAATATCCATGTATTGCATTAGAGAGGTACATTTATACATCAACAAACGACAACCAACAAATTACAGTCATGACTTGGGACAGACATATACATACAGAATGAGGCGGGGTTAAACATGTTAGCGGGATCCAACCCCTCCCTCACTAACCTTGGACAGTAGTATAACAGTACAAAATTAGAACTATGTTTAGTCTGTTTACTTTTTAGGAATACCAAATGTCATCCTTATGGTTGTGCTGTTTAATATTTCGTTTTCCGAGCAGTTATTTAGTAAACAAGAAAAACTGATGATGTTTTATCTTTCAAAAAGGAAGGAAAATAAGAAAATCATCTCGTATTGTCTTTAGTTTTTAAAAAGTTGTTCACATCCAAATGGATATATATACCTATGATGTTTTTCATTATAAAGCTGAAAAGACATTCATGTTCTTTTTTGGTAAAAACACTTTTATTATCGTGTAACATATTTTATTTGAAAATAAGATTGATAAAACATTTATTAAGGTATTTGTAAATTACCTGGTCCTAAAATAATTTGTTCTATGATTAATCCATATTGATTAGAAATTTTACAAGTGTAAACATCGCTCGGGCGTCTCTTGAAATTATGAATTGTTAAGTTTGATATGAATCCATCAGTCGTTACATCTACATTGTACTGCTTTAGTACAACCGTCATGTTGTTTACGGCTATGGTGTATTGTGGGTCTCCGTTTAAGCTATTGTTTCCTAGTAACCATTGAATATTGAAATCGTATGGAATGGAATAAAACACAACGGACAATATTAAATCATCTCCGTCGTCTTCTGTACGCTGGTTCAATACAATAGGAGGACCTGTAAAAAATACCTTTAAAATTGATATTGATGAAACCACAAATGTTCGCCAATTTTAGTGATACATATATAAAACATGGATGAATGAATGACGTTTTTGTTTGTAGCAGTTCAGTTTTACGTTTGTTCCGTTTTCTCTCTTATAGTGGATAAGTTTCCTTCAGTTTTATTTTGTGACCCGAATTTGGTTCAGTTAAATCGATTTATTACTATTGAACAGCGGTATAGCCTTTATTAAACGTCCAGCGGCAGATTTTATTTTATAAATAAACTCATCATGGATACCAGACTAAATTTAGTATATACATCGACATGCGTTTCGTCTACAAAAGACTCATCAGTGACGCTCGAATCCAAAAGAGTTAAAAAGGCCAAATAAAGTACGACGTTGAAGAGCATAAAGAACCCAAATTCAAAAAACAAAATGCCAAATACAGCTATCATATAGTACAATTGTGAAATGCCTGACAGTATAATAAAGAAAAATGTTGAGACTTTTTAGATTGGTCAGATTTTCTTCAGTACAGTTGCGACTGTGGGTGACTTATAACCGGTCATTCCTGGTTCAACTTATTAATAAGAAAAAGCCTTGCCTTATATCCAATGTGCATTACGTTTTGTACACGCTAGTTCATTGATTAAATAGTTACTTGTAAACTTTCAGTGATAACAAATATTATTCCCTTATCTAACAGTACATACTAGCATTTCCAGGTTTGTACCTCATTTTGAAAGTATTGACAGAGAAGAGATTAAGGAACAAAGAATATTTTCTAAAAATGTTTGAGTGCATACTAATTCTTACGTACCATTGACTAAAAGATGTACAGATCTGTTAATATTTGGCAGCAGAGAATAGTCTGTTGACAGCATACACATGTATTCTCCAGAATCGTCATCATTACAAAATGAAAAATGGAGAGTATGTGTGTCCTCATCAACAAGATCTTTATTCAGTTCCCTTATAAATGTCCCATTACGTGAATGTATCCAACGTATCAAATTAGTTGTTAAGTAGTTATATTCACATGGAAGATCGACGGATTCAGACGCATTGCAATGCTGTGTAGTTGATACATTGTCTAAAATAGATTGATACATAAATAATTCAATTTTGGATGTATAGAGTCTTCTGATTGATTGACGTAGTTTTGTTTATCAGCTCATACACATAATTTAATCATGTGACTGTGGAGACATCAACGTTTTTTATGGTTTACTCAGGTTCAAAATTGAATTAGCAATTTAATTATAAGAAATGACTGTTATATTTTTTCTGTCTATGAAGACATAACTTAAAAGATGTGGTGCACAATGAAAAACCGCGTAGCGGCTTATTTTAAAGTGTTCACCACATTTTTATATTGTTTCGAACAATACGTCATAAAAATTCCGAAAATAAATAATTGAAATAAGATCAATAAAAACAGTGCAGTGGATTTAATAAAATGAATTATATTTTATTTTATTCTCTACTAAAGCAGACAAATGTTTAGTTTTCAATTGCGTTATATATCTTGGGTTGTGCATGTATAGCAGGATATTTCCTTACCGAAGAACTCTTTTCAAGATCATTCTAATCTCACAATTTATGTATGTTAACTTGATTTGTCTTCTTAATCCATTTATGCTATTATAGTATTAAACTACTCTTTCTTCAAAACATTTACTCCTTATCGATTCAGTGTCAGGTTTCTTAAAACAAAATGTTCGGTGCATAGAGATAAACGTTCTTCTCTAACTCTATGGAAATTTATCCCTTTCCGAACCCATTGTATAAAAAAAGTTAATCAACGTGTGGTTGCTGGTGATCTCAAAATATCATTGGATGATTTTGAGGGTCATGACCTTTTTAGCTAACTGAATGAATCAAAATACGATAACAGGTGTTAATGAAATTGACAACTTCGTGCAATGTGAAAGGCACTCGAAGGGGATTTTCGGTTAACAAAAAAAGAAAATGTCTTTTTAATCATTAGAGAAACAGATTCTTACATAGTTACTCGTGGATTATCGGATTTATCCAATCTCGATAGTTAAATTATCAATTTTAAAGTCCTCGCCGAGGCGGCTCGGACTTTAAAATTGATAATTTAACTATCTCGATTGGATAAATCCGATAATCCACTGGTATCAATGTAAGAATCTATATTTATCGTACATACCCATGCAATGAAAGTCGTCAGGGACCAACGCAGACACTTGTTTGTGGTTGTTTGTACATGCACTATATCTCGAAACATTCAACTGCTTATCATGGCGTAAGTAAACTAACCACATCAAGTCACAATCACACTGTGTAAAACCTCCACTAAATTCTCTAAAATAGATATATTACATGCTTCATTTAACGTATATTCAGTATATACATGTCATTCCTTATGTTTGCAGATACTTATATAGTCTTGGCTCTTATGTTTATAAGTTTCAGCGTTCACGAAGTAGGAAATCGAGAAGGCATGTCGGACGAACAGAATTTATAAAACATTTGTTTTTTTATGAATATACCGTTACACATCTTAATGTTTTATGCAAGGGTAAATTGATCTTTAATACATATGTAGTTCAAAAAATAAAAAAGAGTGCAAATTTAAATGTCCTAAAAGGGTGATAATAGGTAACAGTCAATATGAAACAAGAAGGTGTCGTAAGATTAGCAATAACTTGAAATCAACCAGTCCCCGCAAATAAAAAATCAAAACAGTTAAGCTATATACAAATATTTTCATAGACTAGACAGGTAATGGTCTACATGATTACGCATACTAACATTGACAGCGGTACAAGTGCTCTTCAAAATCCGCCAATATTCGCATGAATGATATTTTTCATATTACCAGTATTACAACAATACTGACTATGCGTTGGTGTAACGGTTAAAGCTATTTGTTGGCAAAATCAAATAGTCCTTACAATGTTCAGATTTAGGAATATATGGAAATTTCGTTTTCATAACTTATGCTCACAAAAATATATACCGAAATTTTGAAGCACACACACCACAAATAAAAATGCATCGGCTTCCTCTAAATGTCTTGCAAGAATGTCCAATGTCGAATTTCGCCGCTTTTTTAAAGTAAATTTTCTCAGTTGTGACGTTATTTATTGAAAATTTTGATTTGTTTCGTTCAAAAAACTGCTTTTCTACGGAAGAGTATTTTGGACATTGTAAAAATAAAATTGATTTTTTTTATTTTTTTTTTCAAAGTCAAAATTATTACTTTTCAAATCTTAAAATTTGGACTTTTACTGGAAATGTAACCTTTCCGTATCTCAAAATTTGGACTTTTACTTAAAATTTTGACTTTTTAAAATTGCGGCTTTTATTAACTGTAGTTTTTTACTTTTTTAATCTCGAAATTTCACTTTTAAAACCATACAATTCCGAGATTTGAAAAGTTAAAATGTCGAGTTAAAGTCGAAATTCTAAGAATCGAAATGTAAAACTTTCGACTTTGAAAAAAAAAGATCACTTATATTTATTTTTACTATGTCCCTAATGAGCTTCCGTACTTTTTCCATAATTGTACTTTAACTCTTCATAACAGTTACATACTTTTTAATGACTGCCTAACTTGCAAGTTTTTCCACTGGACGATTTTCTTACGTTCTCAACGTTGTCGATTCGGACGTTATTTATGTCTTTTAAAATCAAATTGTTTGTTTGTTTAGTATTTCGTGTTAAATGCAACTTTAAGAACCTTTGGTTGTATCATATTTGGTTGTAGTTGAGAAAGTTCAGAGAACCTTCACTGGTGTAGAACTGATCATCGTAATTGCAGTAACGGTGATCACAACATGACGGAACCCAAAACAGGTAAAATTGTATTTTTGTAATTTGTCCGTGTACACGCGTTGTTTTAAAGAATCACTCAGCCGCTAGGTTGATATGTACGGTATTGTTGTATGTGAGTGTTCTAAATATTATATGTGACCTTGTTACCGAAATAATAGTCCGGAAATTTCCGGAAGATCATCGTAACTTCAACAATTTTGTTTGTTATGATTACCATAACTTGATAATAAGATAGTCGTAACGTGGACATGATCATAGGAACTTGTTAGTGATCATCGTAACCTTTATCTATATGCCGATATGCGACTACATATAAGTCGTGTATGAATGTATGATAGTGGCTAGAACTAGGGCATAATTTAATATATGTTTTGAAGATATAGTCTTATAGTCATAATTTACGGTACATTTTCATTTTGATCGCAGAGTGAGGCAAACATTTTCCATTTTCACACATTCTTAAACAGTCCGGATTGTACTTCGTCAAAATTATCTCGTTACGTTTGTTTAATTTTACAATCGTTAAAATTGAAGCCAGTGTAGGGATGACACGTTGCAAATTAAGCTCTTGACAAATGTATTTACTATCTCTTGAGCATCAGTAAATGTACTCGTTCGCTATGCTCGTGTCTGTTGTGACGTTTTTGATTTTAACGAACGCAATCTATGTATTACTGGAAAATTATTAAAACAGGGATATCGTTACCATAAATTACTTAAAACATTTACTAAATTTTTCCATAGATACAAAGATTTGGTTTTGAATCTTGGTTGTACCTGTAGAAAACTTATTTCAAACGGTATAGCACATCCTCATTTTAAGGATTTTTTTTTAACTGTGCCCAGAAATTTAGAAATGATCCTTGTTAACTTATCACTCCATTTAATAAACTTATTTTAAAAGGTTACAAATTTAACACTGTTATAAGATCATTGAATATTGTTTTCATTGGTATAAATATTGATTTTGTTATCAGTAAATTAAAAGCAAACTAAATATTACAAGTATGTTTTATACATATACACATTCAAGGATCTACAATCTGTCGATACATTTAACTTAGCATTGCATAAGGTCATGTTTTTCTCTGACTGTTTATGACGTCTTAACACTTAATCCATTGGATATTGGGTGTGTACGGATTGATAGTTTAGTCTCAGATTCATGATTTTTTTTCATTAGTTGTAAGTGTCTTTGAACTAGCTGTCAGATAACTGCGAGCAGATCTGCGAGCAAATCTGTTCCTGGTGTCTTTTTGTTGACAGGATGTACAAGTACCCGGCCAATTTCACTTATATTTTTTTCCATCTGATGAGTTAAGCCTTTTTCAACTGCTTTTTATAGCTCGTTCTTATGTTATAGATTAGGGGAGGGTTGGGATGCCGCTAACATGTTTACCCCCTTCCACATTTTTTATGTATGTGCCTGTACTAAGTCAGGAGCCTGTAATTCAGTGGTTGTTGTTTGTTTAAGAGTTACATATTTGCGTTTTGTTAGAAAAAAAATATTATATAAATAAGGCCGTTATTTTTCTCGTTTCAATTGTTTTACATTGTCATATCGGGGCCTTTTATAGCTGACTATGCGGTGTAGGCTTTGCTCATTGTTGAAGGCCGTACGTGGACCTATAGTTGTTAATGTCGGTGTCATTTGTGTCTTGTCTGATCGGTTGTCATGTGGAATTTCTGAAAATTTGTAAACTTTAAAAAAAAAAAAAAAAAAAAAAACTCTAATTCATTATTTCGTGGAAGGGCAGACTAAAAAATGTTTAGTAGTTGAAGATCCAACTTAAAAATCAGTCGTCAAGTACTTTTAGTAAAAATTTGCTATTCGAACACAAGTACTCTTTTTTGATATTCATTAAAAATGTATTTCAATTGACCCATATATTTCAAAGTATTGTGAATACTCTAAGTTATCAAGTCCCCTTGTTGCCTTGATATATAAAAATGAAACGCCCTTACCTAAAAAGGTGCAATCGATTTACTTCTGTCGATTCAATTGTTGTCCATATTTTGAAATTTTTTCTTGGGTCACAAAATGGACGGGCAGAAACGAAAATTTATAATTAAATAGATTGATATGTTCTCCGTCCATGGTTATTTCTTCTTTTTTTCAAAACGGAGTTGATGCATTTTTCAGATCGAACTAAATAGACACCCATGTCGTGGACTTTACATCGGATTATTCTGCTTAACTTTGCATTAGGTAAATTGTAAACTTATACAATTGGTATTTTTATAATAAAATACTTTGTTATTTAGCCGAAAACTGTCATTTTATTTGTGTTTATTAACTTTTTATTATTTAACTTGTTAATACAGTACGCATTAGTCGCCTTCTCTAACAAAGAGCGTCGATTCCTCTGTTCTATTTCAACTGTGTTTCCGCCTGTAAAGTAAACTATGATGTTTAAATTACGTTCGTGTTCAAGTTAAGATATGCTTTTGGTCACGGTATCTTATTTTTCTGTGAATCCTGTGAAAAAAGGTTACTAAGAGCACGGGCAACTGGACATTTTGTCAATAGCAATAAAATATTGGCAACGGGAAAAACATATATGGACACTATTTCTTCCCATTGCCAATATTTTATTACTATTGACAGAACGTCCTGTGCATGTGCTAAGAGGAAATATAGATACAATGGATAAGCGTTGATTCTTGAAAAAGAAACCATTAGCCCGCAGGGCGAATGGTTTCTTTTCATGAATCAACGCTTATCCATTGTATCTATAACTTAAACTATTGTGATCAAAATTAAAGCCTATTCTAAATTGGAAGGTATTGTTTGTGAGTTTAAATAACCATGTTATCGTTACAAACGATGCATTACAATATATCATATATTACATTTAAATGGTTAAAACAATACAAATACATGTTGTACACATAACGTCTGCCCTTTAAGATTTTCATTTATCAGGTATCTGAACATTATATGTTTTGACAAAATGAGATATTTGATTGTATTTCTAATAAAATTGGGGAATGTGTCAAAGCCGGGGACAACAACTTGACAAAAATGGCATATATATAAAGCATGTGTCCGTAATTTCTAACAAGAAGTCTCATTACCTACATCCCGATTTTCTAGCATTGGAATTTGTGAATAAACAGACTGATGTAATCATACTATATTGATTTATAAAACAAAAATAGACACCTATAATGTTAACATTTTCGTTTCAAACATGTGGAATAGCTAACAATCATCCAACAATAAACGACCAAACTCGCTTTTATTAAACAAAATATCCCAAATCACTTAATAAACAAGGAACAAACCAGGAAAAGTCGAGAACAGGGACAAAAAAACAAAAAATACCAGGATTCGAACCTAAGCCGACAAGTTCTTACTCATTGAGCATATCCATGAAACCTCGCGGCTACCAACTCATACTATATGATTGCCTATTATTGTATATATAAAGGTACAATCTACGTGTGTCCGTTGTACCGATGTATATCAAATATTCATTTATATATATGAATTAGACAATTGAATCGTAACCATTTGGTAGCCGAGAGGTTTTGTCGATGTGTTGATGTTAGTGACAATGAAGAGAATTCATGGACGGGTTCGACTCCGAGTGCATGCATATATAAACTACAAAAATTAAAGGTAAGTTTTTAATTTAAATCCATTACTGAACAGAAATCAGGCCAATTCAACCTTAATGTAATTAGGCACACAAAGGAAACAAAAGAATGACAAAAGGTGAGTCCATTTCAGCGACGAATTAAGGAAGCGTTGATTCTAGAAAAAGAATCCACGGTAAATGAATAGGCTGATGTCACCACAATGGTTTAATTTTAAATAAAGATATAGTTGAAACTTTTATTTAGTATGTTTGTAACATAAGGAGGCATTATATTCTTAATATCGTTGACATGTGGTTGTCCCGAATAGTATACCAATATTTGTATAAATTCATGGAAAAATGCAAACTTACCTTATGTTTGAACAATTATTTCCATCACGAATATTGTTTACACGTTTGTCGTTATATTTACAAAACTTTTTAAACAAATATTCCGTTAGCAGAGAGTTATTACAAAATCATTTACTATGATCAAAATAATATTTTTTACAGTTACGATTATCTTTCAAGTTATTTGTCCACAAGTTACGACAATCTTCTTTTTGGATGATCTTCCGTAAATTTTCAACGACAATTATGTCGGTAACCAGGTAACATATGATATTATGAACACAACTTAGCGGCCGAGTAATTCTTTAAAATAACTCGTGTACACGGAGAAATTACAAAAAGACGAGTTCACCTGTTTTGGTTTCCGCCATGTTGGGATCACCGTAACTGCAATTACGATGATAAGTTTAACACCAGTGACCTTGGTTGTAATATAACTGTAAACTCTTAAAAAAGACTAGCAAAACACACCTAATAATGTCAACAAATTTTGTTACAAATCTTCTCGTCCGAGATTTATCCTGTTACAGTTGTGATAACTGATCTGATGGGCGATATACCATTGAGGGAAAACACAATTTAAAAAAGGTTATAATAATTCAAAATGTCAGGAACTCGAATTTCGAAAAAAAACAACATTACAATTGCGATGCAAATTATAATCTAATCGAAGACATTGATAATCATTTTAGGAGTTGGTAGACATATAGATTATGAGTATCAACAACATCACAAAGTATAATAAAATATGCCGACTTGGGTTGTTCGTGTGGATGAACTTCTATAAATGACAAAAGGCTGCATTATGAGAAGATAAAAGAAATCATAAACTTATTTTCCAAATTTTTGAAGACGTAAAATTGCTATTTGTTACTTCTCTGAAATAAGATTCATTTGTATGTAACTTGAAAGTAAAAATAAAATTGTCGTGCCAGAGGAGTGACTGTATATTCTCTTATATTATACAAAGCTTGTACACAAATGGGATAAATAAAACTGGTTTTTTTCTGGCATTTTTTTTTATTTCTTAATTTAATTGTTCAATGTTCATTAAAAGTAAGACCTGTTTTACTTCTAATTCCACACAAACTTTTTTTATTCAAGCAAAACGGATATCGTCTTCGTTTTCGGATCCGAATGGATAAACGTTTTATTCTTTTACGTTCTATATTATTTAGTCTCTGGCGGAGAGTTGTCTCATTGGCACTCATACCATATCTTCTTATTTTATATAGACTATTATCTTAACCAAACACATATACATTTTGGTTTTTTTTTGCTTGCGTTACCTGAAGATGGAAATATAACATGCATATTCAGTACAATCAAACATTCAGAGGTATCTATATTAATGTGCCAAAAACAAAAATTGACAAAAAAAAAATATTTTCAATAATCGGCGACAAACGTTTTTTGACGTTACCAATTGCAACGCAATATCGTACGTAACGTCTCAACAAAATCTTCACTTAAACTGTATATAAAATCCCTGTTCAAATATGCTGAATGCATTGTACTTACATGTAGGATGAGACTGTAATCAATCTGTTTTCTTTTATCGAAGTGTTTGAACCAAGCACTCTGAAATTTGACATAAGAAACACAATAAGCCGTTTACGTTTCATCTGATGTTTAGTATAAATGATACCTAAGTGTGCACTGCATATGAGGTATTAGAGAAATAGCTTCACAGTTACATTTTCAGATGTATTCATTTAAATATTTAAGTGAACTTATTTGATCACCTATTCCCTAACATTTTACATGTCGTGAACAATGAAACTTTTATTGCTGATAGATATCCTACTTAAAAGAAAACAATTCTACAAATTCCTGAAAATAAGTTTACAATTTTGGGATGTACTTAAAGAAAAAGTTGAGGAAACGATGCTTTGTACATTTATTGTTGATCAAGTGTTTTTGTTTTTTATTTCGGGCGCAAAATAATATTAATAGATCCAAGATTTCGGGTGATCATAAGGTTGATCTTGGATCTATTACAAAAGTTATAAATATTATTTTTACAATTTTCAAATTTCATTTCTTGAATGGTGTGTATGTCCATGGGATAAATAATATCCAGCTTCCCTTGTTTTTGGCAAAAGTAATGATCTGCTTGAAACTTTGATGAAGAGTATAATAATTTATCATTTTTTTGGAAAATTAAACGAGACAAATTCGTTTTAGTTAAGGTGGTAGGTACCTCAACATCAATATGCACCATTTTGCGGAAGTCATTAGTGTATTCTTAGGAGCGAGAGGTGTGGTATTTTATTTTTTTTTTAAATTTGGGGGGGGGGGGTGGGGGGGTAAGGGTGTGATAAAACCTGACAACAATAATCAAGTTCAAGACAGGATTATAAAAGTGAAACAAAAATCTAAACTTAAAAATATTGTACAGACACGTTTTTGAGGCTGAACTTTTTGAAAAATACACTTAACACTCAAATTTTCCAAAGCTTATTCATTTGCCGAATGTCGATGTTATTAATATAATGTTTTATCTTGAAATATCATATTGACCATTCATTGATTTCTTTTAAATTGAAACTTTTAATTAAAGCAACAGTAGTTTTAACTCTCTTAATCCAATTTAGAAAAGTCAAAACAAGGTAGCAAACTAAAGGGAACGCATGAACTTCAATATGAGCGAGACTCTGTGTATTTACAGAGTAAGCGTTCACAGCAATGCATGCATAATTATTGGAATTCACACACAGTCAAATTGTCTGTCAGGAAAATGACGTTATAGTTCATATTACTGATCAGACGACTATAATGTTATATAAAAATCCAAGAAAAAGAAACCCTGTCGTTAATGGGTTGCATCACCGAAACATGGTATCATCCAATCTCTGTTATGGTTAACGTAAAGTATAGTGTGTATAGATTTCACACGTCCATCCTCACAGCTATGTTGAATACGTCATTACTAATATAGAATTCAAACAATATGCTTACAATATTTTGAAGTGAACATTCATGAAGGCATTCTTCTGTATAACTGTGTTGTTGTTTCCTGCTAGATATAGTTCTAGTGATCTGGAAAATATTAGAGTAAGTATGAACTTAAATAACATTTTTACATGTAGACATTATCATTTACAAACTGTTTCATACATACTAAATTGGTAACGTTAGGATATATAACCAATGATAGAATATTTAAATGCATTCCGATCAAAAGGGACAGAAAACGCAATATTCCATTTCAAGATCGATCATTTATCCTTTGAGAAGTCCTCTGATTATATAGATATAAGAAGATGCGGTATGAGTCCCAATGAGATAATTCACCATCCAAGTCACAATTTGTAAACGTAAAGCTTTATAGGACTTCAACACTGAGCCTTAGCTGTACATACTTTTAAAGAAATATTCTCAACACAACTTTGTATCAAAAAAGAGTAAAACAAATCTTTCATTTTTGTGTTCTCGTAATCTTAAATTATTTGTGTATAAAAATACTACAGCATTGTCAGTTAAATTGAAGACAACTTAATTTTTCTCAAATTTTGAGGAAAAGGTTAAAGTTGAAGTTACAATTCTAACAATTTTTTGCAGATGGTCGAGGAAAGTACAATGTACTAAAAATTGAGGCAAACTTGTCAATAGGTCTGCAACAATAAAAAAGAAGACACAGGTCTATTCTATCATCGACGAAGTTAACTTGTGTGTTTGCGTACAATTGAATTTATTTACCTTTATTTAAGTTTGCTCCGAGTCTACATTTGTTGTTTATTCTTTTGTTTTCTATGTTGTGTCATGTGTACTATTGTTTTTCTGTTTGTCTTTTTCATTTTTAGCCATGGCGTTGTCAGTTTGTTTTAGATTTATGAGTTTGACTATCCCTTTGGTATCTTCCGTCCCTCATTTTGTACAAGTAAGGACTAGACCTACATGTATTGTATCAGCACTTATAATTCGTTTTCTCAAGGAAATCCTTTTTACAAATTTTGGTATAACACTAAAAAACTAAAATTGCGCATTGCGAGCTATTTTGAAATTTGGTAATCTTTATGAAATAAGACATTCTTTGTTAGCACCTTGAAGTTGACAATTAAAACTGTAACGGTCCTGTTGAAACATAGTTTGTACATAACACCAACAAAAATAGCTTTTCAATTGCACGACGAATATTTGCCTATGGACAATACGATAAACCTCTTTCAATTAAAATATGCATTTTGGAGATTCGAAAAGTAATATAATAGAAGCGAAAGATTCAAAGGATTATTCAAAGTAATAAATGAAAAAAAAGACAAAAACATGTCATGGGCAAATAAGAAACAACATTGAACAAAACATATTAATTGTAAAGACATAGTCCCTTTGTTCTTGAGAATGGGTGATATGTTGTGATTCATAGGTTCATAGGTTCATAGTAAACTGGTTCACATAAATCTATCTCAGGCAATTGACAGCATTCGGTGAATTTTTTCGTGGTTTTATGATATGCGATAACGATTATAGTTCTGAAGCGATATCTTTATGATTTCAGAAGAAGTAAGTTAGAGAACAATATCTGTAAAAACGGTAGATAACTGTTTCTTGTCTTTGATATTCATGATGCTGTATTGGAAACATTCTTTTTCTACTCTTAAATATCAACTCACAAAGCTGTTCTTGAAAGGTTCACAAATGCTTCTGTTTCGATCTTCTTTAAAAATGGAGTAATTCCGACACTACAAAAAATAAATACAATTAGAAACGGCAATGATTTTTTTTTAATTTGTTTGTTTTTTACTTAAAAAGACAGACAACACTCATGCAGGATTACACACATGTAACAGAGGTTTGATTCCGCCAGTGTACTTTATCTGGAGGATGAAAATCCCAGGTGTTTTATCCATAAACAAAAATTCAATAGGGCTTTAATCCGGGTCCACTGTAAAATGTCCACCACCCTCTATAATATTCTAAAGAGAGTTTATTCAGCGTATATATATAAAAATCGGGCTTGGTATATTTTTGGGGGTATTTGAATAAGCTTCCATAAATTATTTATGTACAAAATGGACAAAGTAAACTAAAGGATTAGGTCCGGTAAGGACCGATTTTGGCCTCAAATTTCACTTTCATCGGACGAAGGATTTTGACCACTTTTTAAACACTAAAGTGTTTATTTCATATGATTCAATTAATTTATATGAAAGATTTTAACTTATTTCGTCATTAAAAAGGATCCGATTCAAGCTCAAATATGAAAAATCTACTAAATATGCGAACAAAATGTCACTTTTCAGATGTTTTTTTGTTAAAAACGGTAGTGGCCGCATCCGTGTTCATCCTCAATCTTTATATATGTTATGTATTATCATCAAATACAACTTCCATTTCAATATTTTGGATGAACACGAATATGGCTACAAATACCCAACAAACCGACGATGAATTATCGGGAAACCTCTTATATGACAAAAATGCTAGAGTTATCCTTATGGAGATCCTGAAGTCGCTACGAGTCCTAACGGATAGGATCGAGAAAATAGAGATAGAAGTACAGAAAATCGATGGTATAAAGGAAGGCCTGTCAAATTTGTCTACAAGAGTACAGACAAATGAGGAAACAATTGTCGAGATCCAAGACCGAAATAGGAAAGTTGAAGAAAGTGTTGAAAAAATGGGTCAGATCGTTCATACTGTAGTAGACAAATATTCAGCAAATGCTGAAGAGATATCTCAAATAAAAGACAGAATGGAGACGATAGGGGTGGAAAACGGAAAAGTCTCAAACACAGTCATTCAGGAATTAAAAGCGGAAGTGTTAGACTTAAAATGCAGAAGCATGAGCGATAACTTAGTATTCTCCGGGTTAGCGTTTCAGCGGGAAGAATCGTGTAAATTGAAAATTCAGAACTTTTTATTAAACGAACTGGACATACCCTATAACGTAAATCTGGGTAGCGTTCATCGATTTGGAAAACCCGGACTGAACGGAGCCCGCCCTATTGTAGCCAAATTTATCCACAGAAATGAGCTTGAAGATGTACTTAAAAATACATTCAAGCTGAAAGGGAAAACATTTGGGATAAGCAAACAATTCCCGATCGAAATTGAAAGAAAACGGAAAGAACTCTACCCTGTAATGAAGATGGCCAAGAATGAGGGTAAAAAAGTAAAACTGGTAAGAGATAAATTATATATCAATGGGAAACCGCATGTATCAACCGACACAAAACCAAACGGCACTGAATATAGGGATGTTCTACTACGTCAAGCCCAACAAAATTCGCATAGAAACAAAACTGTAAATGAACGCCCTTTTAAAAGGTCCCGACAGGAATCTGGAAACAATGACGCCATTAATGAGGCAACCATAACCACGCAACTGTAGGACGGGTCGAGAGAGTCCTCGAAAAATCAGAATGATCAGTTAAATTATCTAAATCTTACTTGTATTAATTGTTGTGGAATTAAATCAAAACTAAAATATCCTGAATTCACGGAACTGCTGTATAAAACGGACATTGCTGGCATTGTAGAAACAAAACTAGACGATATCGATGATATACAATTAGAGGGATATGAATTGATTTATAAAAACAGAAATAAAATTGTCAAAAGAAGGTCGGGGGGTTTAGCTGTAGCGTACAAAAACCATCTCAAAGATAATATTGAATATATCAAAACTGAAAATTAAATTTGTTTTGTGGTGTAAAATATCGAAAGTAATAAATAGATCAGATGATATTCTTTTGGGAATTATTTACATCCCCCCTGAACATACTTCATATTCATCCATTGATGCAATAAACAAAATTGAGATGGAATTATTCGAACTATCACATAGGTTTTCAAAATGTTTACTTGTTGGTGATTTTAACGCAAGAACCGGGTCAGAGGATGATTTTATATTTGTTCCCGACAGTGAATCTCATGTCGTAGATATCGAAAATATACAAATAAATGCTGTTTGCAATTTAGACCAGTATGACTTCTCTCGCAAAAGGAACAGTAGAGATAAAATCAAGAACAGGTTTGGAAATCAACTACTAGAATTTTTGCAAGGGAAATAACTTCTTCATCATGAATGGTAGAACTCTAGGTGACATAGATGGAAAGTTCACATGCCGAAATTCAAGCGTTGTTGATTATTGCCTATGCAGCGCAGAACTTATTCAAAATTTTACTGATTTTAAAGTACTTGATTTTTCAAGTCTCTATTCAGATGTTCATTCCCCAATCGAGATATCGCTGAAACAAACAGATCAAGAAGTTAGCACCAAATATAGCGATGATACTAGAACAAATGAACAAAAAATAAATAATTGGACTAATGAAAAATCACACAAATTCTTAGAATGCTTGAACCTTACAGAAATAGAAAATATTAATTCTGAAATTGATGGCACGACAGTAGTGACGCAAGAAACAGTAGATACGATAATAGGTAAAATAGGCAAAGTGTTAATAAATTCAGCAAGAAACACTTTTGGGTTTAAAATCAGTGCAGGAAAGAAGTCAGAACATAGAAAAAATAAACCATGGTTTGACCATGACTGCAAAACCGCTAGGTCAGAATTCCGTAAGATGAAACGAAATAAAAATAAGTCACCGTTCCACAGAGCACTTGTGTATGATGCCGAGAAGAGATATAAAAATACAATGAACAAAGCACATAAGAAATACAGCAGCGATTTCAGAAAGAAAATGGATGATCTAAAGCAAAAGGATGGTAAGGAATTTTGGCAACTTCTAAATGGAAACAAAAGTACAGCTCAGCCAAAGATCGATTTCGACAAATTAGTCTCATATTTCAAAGAATTAAACAGTGATCTGAGAGATGATACAGAAAATGAACAAATTGAAAGTAATATTTCCCATGAAGAAATAAACGATGAGTTAAATAGCAGAATTACAAAACATGAAATTCTTAAAGCGCTGAAAAATCTGAAAAATCAAAGCATGCGCCGAAGACAAACTGATTAATGAATATTTAAAAACATCAGCTCATGTTCTTATAGACATATATGTGAAAATTTTCAACCTAGTTTTCGACTCCGGAAAAATCCCAAAACAATGGGTCCAAGGAATGATAAAACCTGTCTACAAGAACAAAGGTGACCAACGTAACCCCAAAAATTACAGACCAATAACTATTGTGAGCTGTTTCGGAAAAGTCTTTACAGCGGTATTAAATGAACGCCTTAAAAAATTCTCAGAACAAACATCTCTTCTTAAAGACAATCAAAATGGTTTCCGAGAAAAATACTCAACAATTGATTGCGCGTTTCTTCTGAACTCTCTAATTGAAGTTTTACAACACTCAAAAAAGAAACTATTTTGCGCATTTGTCGACTTTGAAAAGGCCTTCGATACGGTTAATCGTAATTTCCTATGGTTTAAAATGTTGAACAGCAATATAAAGGGGAAAATGTTTAATACTATTTTCAGCATGTATCAGAATATTAAATCCAGCTTGAGCTATAATGGTCAAATTTGTGAGCCGTTCGCTTGTGAAATCGGTGTCAGACAAGGAGAAAATCTGTCACCGTTTTTATTTGCTTTATACTTGAATGACCTAGAAGACTATCTCATCTCAGAAAATGTTTTAGGCATGAAGACAATAAGTAAAGATATAGAAGAAAAACTTGGAACTTTAATGAAATTATTCATAATTCTCTACGCGGATGACACTGTAATCCTGGCAGAATCACCTGAACAACTACAACATGCACTTAACAAATTTAAAAAGTATTGCGAAACCTGGAAGATGCGAGTAAATGTTGCTAAAACTAAAATCTTAATTTTTTCAAAAGGAAGAACGACAAACCCTCCACTTTTCCGATTCAACAATCATCATATTGAAACTGTAAAACACTTTAACTACCTAGGAATTATTTTCAGCAAAACAGGCAGCTTTAAACAATGCAAACAAAATTTAAAGGACAAAGCGATAAGTGCAATGTATGAAGTTTTAAGGAAGGGAAGAATTCACAATTTATCAATTAAATGCCACGTAGATTTATTTGGCATACTGGTAAAACCTATTCTGCTATATGGATGCGAAATATGGGGTTACGAAAACATAGATATACTAGAAAGAGTTCAAACTAAATTTTTTAAGCTACTTTTACATCTTAAGCCATCTACTCAAAACGAATTCATTTACGGAGAATTGGGTCGGTATCCCCTAGAAATAGATATAAACATTAGAATTATATCTTATTGGACAAAGTTAAATACCGGTAAAGAAAGTAAGCTCGCTGCTGTCATGTTTAGATACCTTTTGAAGTTATCACAAGAAACAACATTTCGATCGCGATCATTAGACAAAATGAAAAGTATTCTAGACAATTGTGGATTTTCTTACTTATGGTCATTCCAAAATACACCACCTAACATTAAATCGACAATTAAACAAAGACTAGAAGATCAGTTCACACAGTTATGGACAGGAAAGGTAAACGATTCGCCGAAAGCCCTGAATTATCGCCTATACAAGACATTACACAATTTCGAACACTACCTTAATGTACTTGACGATAAAGATGTGATAACAATGTCGCGGTTTAGGACCATGAACCATAAACTGCCGATTGAAAATGGCAGATGGCAAAACATTCCCCGTGAACAGAGAAAGTGTCCGTTATGCAGAGCTGCTATAGGTGATGAATACCACTATGTAATGGAATGCAGCAGTCTCCTGACAGACAGAACACTACTAATTGACAATAAATACCTCACGAACTGTAATGTTATAAAATTTAATGCTATTATGAACCAAAAACAGAAATCTAAACTCCAAAAATTGTGCAAATTTATCAGAATTATATATGACAAACTGGATTCTCTCTGATGTTAACCTGTCGACTATACTGATCATACCGTTGTAAAAAAAACCTCATAATATTATTTAATGCTTCCTCAACAAATGTACTTATATGTAATGTAATGTAAACTAATGTGTTTTTCTGTATACCTTTGTCCAACTTAGGTGATACCAGAATAAAATGATATATAAAATACGGCCACTTTCGTTTTACACGGAAACCGTCTAAAATTTAAGTAAAATGCTGGAATTGTTAAGATTTCAGTAATTTAGCATGACTAAGTGGTGCTAGTTCCCAATATATGTGTATTGTATTGTCAAAAACAGCCCATATTAATGTAGCAGAACCATTCTACTATCCAATAAATAACTAAAAGTTTACATTTTAACAAATTTTGTAAAACTGCCATATTTAACAAGGGGTCTTACCGGACCTACTCCTGTTATCATCGGTATCAAGACATCATTCGTAAATATAGCTCAACATGCAGACTTCTTATACGTTCAGGTATTTCACATCCATTTTTTTATGGAAATATTCTTTATAAAGCACAAAGGTGTCCGTATTCACCTCAGAAACTAACAAAACCTTTGAATAGACTTATTAAGAAGGGATATAGCTACGATACTGTTGTCAGGTCATTTATAAAGATTGCATATTTTGGCGTTAATATTCATTCACTTATAGGGTCTTTGTATCGGAACTAAACACATTTATTCAAAAAACAGTTGTTGGCATGACACGGGTTATGTTTTTCTCATATATGTTATGATGGTATGATACTAAACCCCTAATGGGAAGGATTGTGCCTGATGTGCATATGATGAATTCATAATCTTTCAGTCAGTTTAATTGAAGTCTGGAGCTGGCATGTCAGTTAACTGATAGTAGTCTGTTGTTATTTATGTATTATTGTCATTTTGTTAATTTTCTTTGGTTACATCTTCTGACATCAGACTCGGACTTCTCTTGAACTGATTTGTAATGTGCGTATTGTTATGCGTTTTCTTTTCTACATTGGCTAGAGGTATAGGGGGAGGGGGGAGATCTCACAAACATGTTTAACCCTGCCGCATTTTTGCGCCTGTCCCAATTCAGGATCCTCTGGCCTTTGTTAGTCTTGTATTATTTTAATTTTGGTTTCTTGTGTACAATTTGGAAATAAGTATGGCGTTCATTTTCACTGAACTAGTATGTATTTGTTTAGGGGCCAGCTGAAGGACGCCTCCGGGTGCGGGAATTTCTCGCTACATTGAAGACCTGTTGGTGACCTTCTGCTGTTGTTTTTTTCTACGGTCGGGTTGTTGTCTCTTTGACACATTCCCCATTTCCATTCCCAATTTTAGTGTTATTTATCCAAGAAATGTTCAGATAAAGTTTTGAACCCGGAATGATTACACTAGTGATTTTGAACCTTGAATGATTGCACTAGTTAGTTTGAACCGGGATATAAATCCAGAAAAGGGCTTCGCATGGACTTATTAAACGTGTTGTTTTCAATTTTTTACCCTAGTATTTAAGTACATTGATGATTTGTTTTAGTTCTGACTTTGAACAAATGATAAGATAATATTATGCTTTATTTACGAATTAAATTTTGATATTTTTTCTTATCCAATCCATCAAATCAATTGCTTTTAAATTGTCACTAATCATATATTCTGGATTATTCAAGATTTTCTGTGCATTTGCGTTTTGGTAGACTTCGATATAAAATCAAATCTTCTATGTCAATATCTATTAATCAAACTGGTTCCTTGCAAACTAGTCTATTATTAACATATTATTCTATATAAACAATAGAATGGTCTAATATAAACAAAACAATAATATCAAGATCAACGCTTTCACACCATTTACAACCAATATTCTTTAGTAACCCGAAGTAAAAAAAGGTTGGAATGAAATTACGCTTGCATGTACAGTTTTAAATACGATCTTAAAGATATTATTATGTTACTTCAACTATAAATAACAAGAAATAAATTAAAATATATAGAATTTTCGTACCAGAAATGAAATATTTAAATAAACTAGGACAGATTTTAATGGCAACCATTTTTTAATATGTTCTTTTTTGGTAGGCAATAAGAAATTTACCGTATATTGTCCTATTCTTATAATGTATTTCAAATATGCAAAACTACCTTATACAGAACGTTTTTCTCCAAGCTATAAATATAACATTTTAAAATCAACATTATCTGTTGTACTTCATTTTTAGACTTATTTCTCGAATTTGACTTACACAGTCATCTCAGTACCATAATATTCGACAAACGAGGCGATTTTAATTTTGAAATTATAAATTTCTCCCAACTTATTAGCAATATAACAACTTCACCTGCATATGGGATATATATTTCCCAACTGATTCGATATTCAAGAGCTTGCAACTCCTACTCAGACTTTGTAAAACGTCATCAGTGTCTGAGCAGAAAGTTGATGAACCAGGGGTATGTCAAAGAAAGTCTCGTCCTTTTTCTAAAAAAGTTCACCGGAAGGTTCCAAGACCTTGTTGATAAACATTCCGTATAAACTTAACAAATAATACATGATGGTCTTGATGTATAAATTCTGCGTACTGATGTTGTTTATCATCTTAACATCGTGTTATATTGTTCTTTCATTTGTCTTTGTTCTATTGTTAATATTACTTTTACTGGTAGATTGTTTAATGTGATTTCATTTAACGTGGCTCGTCAATGTGTTTGTATGTTCTTTTCATTTTTTACTGGTGTGTTTTGTATATGCGACTTTTTGAGTTTCTTTGGTTCTTATAACGTGACTCTGTACTTTAAAAGATCCAGTCAGTATGTAAGTGTTCTATAAAATGTCATTATGATATATTTCTATTATGAATAAGAAAATACGTTAAACCACAAACGTTAAAATTATTCAATCGCGTAGCTATATATAGTGGAATGAACAATTTGTGGATTCTTATAAATTCTATAGAGCTTTTGGACTGTTTTAAATCTCGGTCTGTTTTTGACATTAATTCTTACATCCTTTTTATTTTTTAACCCTGTATGCTAACATTGCCCGTGTATAAACATTGAATGACAAAATTATATGACGTATCAAATTTTCTGACGTCAGACACGCGAATCAATGAATGTGTTTGTAGATAGATGTTTTTGTGTTCTGTTAAATTGTTACTTTTAAAATTGTTACACGATGATGACTGCTGTACCCATATTTTGACTATTTTATTTATTATGTCTGTTTTGTTCACGCATCATTATAAATATAACGGAATTTGATGAGACTGTCAACAAAGTGAGAGGTTTAGCGCTTTAAAACCACGTTTAATCCATCATTTTCTACATTTGAAAATGCCTGTACCAGGTGAGGAATTTGACAGTTCTTGTCATTCGTTTTTGATGTGTTTGGTCATTTGATTTTGCCATGTGATTATGTACTTTCAGATTTGATTCTTCTCTGAGTTCAGTATTTTTGTGATTTTCCTTTTCACTATATGTGTCAAAAATTTCCCCAATACCAAAAAAAACATCGTTTTTCTCTATATAGCTTAATCCACATAGATGTTCTATCAAAATATTTTTACTATGTATATATTCCCAAGCAAGCTATAAATATTCCCAAATGATATGCAATAAGCTTTTTTTTTCAGTGCAAAAAGTGCACATTTCTGTTTCTGTTAAACCACATTTATAAGGAAAAGAGTTTGTGAATACAAAATTGTTATCTCTGTGTTGTTATTTTACACTTTTGTTTCGGGTAAGGTTAAAGATTTGTACCTGTTAAAACGTTTAAACCGCTGAATATGTAAGCACCTGTCCTACGTCAGGTACCAGATGATAAGCGGTTGACGTTTATCAATGTAGTTTATAAATGTTTCTCGTTTCTCGTTTTTTTTATTTAGAGTAGTTGGTTTCTCCGTTTGAATGGTTTTACACTATTTCGTGGCCCTTGATAGCTTGCTTTTTGGGGTTAGCCTACGATCCGTGTGAGCTCCATACTCTCACTATAATGTTGTTGTTTTTTTAACAAATTGTGACTTGGATGGAGAGATGTCTCAAAGACACTCATACGACTTCTTCATATATCTATTTAACAATTTTAGTTTGTAATAATACCGGAAAACATATTTCAACACCAAATATCTGTTTTGACAAACATTGCTTTTTTTAGGAATGTTCGAAGCCTGCATTTTTGAAAATCAAATACTTATTATAAGGTCAAGTCATATGTCACTGCTTAATGAAGTTGGTGATGTCTTAGGTTAAAACAACAAATTATCAATCCGCTATGTTATGAAGCCTAATCATTTCCATCCTTTATCTTTTTAACTGGTAACTAACAGAAAACCCTTGCCGTTTTGGCACAACTTTTTTGATCTTTTGGTCCTCGATGCTGTTCAACTTTGTACTTGTTTCGGCTTTCAAACTTTTGTATCTGGGCGTCACACGTAGGTCTTGTGTGGACAAAATGCACTTCTGGCGTATGAAAATTTTGAACTTGTTGCCTTTTGTTGGCTGTTGTTCGTGTGATTCTTTGTCAATTGTGTTCTCTAATTTATATATATTGTAGTCCTGTGTTGTCATTTTGATGTTATATTTCACATGGCCATAAAAGTGCGAGGTTTGGCATGCCACAAAATCAGGTTCAACCCACCATTTTTTCCTTTAAAAATGCCATGTACCAAGTCAGGAATATGGCCATTGTTATATTATAGTTCGTTTCTGTGTGTATTACATTATAACGTTGTGTCGTTTGTTTTCTCTTATTTTTTAGTGTAAATTCACATTGCGATAAGACGTGTCACGGTACTTGTCTAACCCACATTCATGTATTTGGTTTTGATGTTATATGTATGTTATATATGTTATTTTCGTGGGATTTTGTCTATGTGTGTTACATTTTGGTGTTATGTCGTTGTTCTCCTCTTATATTTAATGCGTTTCCCTCGGTTTTAGTTTGTTACCCCGATTTTGTTTTATGTCCATGGATTTATGAGTTTTGAACAGCGGTATACTACTGTTGCCTTTATTTACCTATTATGTCTGTTTTGTTTACGCATCGTTGTCATTATAATGGACTGTGATGTGACTGTCATACAAGTGAGAGGTTGAGTGCTATAAAACCAGTTCAATGATCTTCCAATTTCCACATAGGAAAATGTCAGTGCCGGATGGCTCTGTACTAATACATCCCGTCATTGTGTTTTTGTGCTATGTTTTTTTATATTCTTGTGTACTTTGTATCCCTCATGATAGTTTATATAATAGTTCAGGGAAGCACTTTTTTGTAAGATGTAATTTGTTCATAATATTAGTATTCATAACTTAATTCATTTCACAAATATATTTGATAAATTATTTTAATTACACATACATATCTTAATTACTTTGTTTTCTTTTTCTTTCTCTGTTTTCCCTAAATTTTTATATATGACAAAGTTTTCCGGAATCAACTCCGTTATCAGTGTGATCCGTGTTCCGTTAATAAAGGTACAGTGCTGTAAACACGTGCGCTTTCAGATATCCTTTGATATGCGTCGTCTAACTATTATTATTATCAGTGTGATCCGTGTTCCGTTAATATTTGGTACAGTGCTGTTAACACGTGCGCTTTCGGATATCCTTTGATATGCGTCGTCTTAATATTATTATCATCATCAGGATTTAATTATACATGTATGTAATTACATTTGGTGAGTATACAAATTTTCTTTAGATATATATACTGAAAGAAAACAAATCCGGTAATGAACATGTAAGTAAAGTTTTTTAACACTCATCTGGGATAATACATCATTTTCCCACAATAGTTATAAACGTACGAATACGATCTCGTTTTAACTTTTGTGAATACATATTTTAAAATCTTAGAAATACAGTATAATTCACATGTGGCGACTCATGCATGTTTGAACATACTTACAAACATAGTTTTGACATGCATGGTAGACGATCATAAATATGATCATATTTGGCTTGGTTTTTTATGTAAAAGATGTTCTGTGCTTCTTACAAAGATTAGTCCTGATTCATTTGTTTCTTTGCCATGAATCTATTTGTTTTTAGAACTGTCTGATTATTTTATTGTTTTTACAATTATATATTTAAATAATTTTTGAAATTTCTCTCTGAATTTTTTTTAAATGTTTATTTATTTTTTTTTGTCTTCTTTTCTTTGACAAAATTTGCTTTGTGTATATTGAGAAAGATATTATAGTAAATATGTAAATAATATCACAGACAGCTGTATCATTAATTTTGTATCCTGTTACTGAATTTTCAAGTCCTATAATGTCTTTGTCAATACCAAGGGATTTCCTTAATTCCATTACTGTTTTAGAAAATCATCATTAAATGAACAATTGATGAAAAAATATTCAGTCTACTTTTTTAAACAATGCTTACATAAGTTATCCCCACTTTTTCAAAATTCAGTTTTTTGTTTTATTCAATTTCAAACCTGAGGAAGTACCAAATATTTCGTTTTAAATTAATTGCCAGAGATACATGTTCTGGATTGAAGAAATAAAGTAGTATCGTCAGATAATTGGTGGATTTCAAGGTATTATTTTTACTATCTAGTTTTATTTCTAGTCCTTTTAAATTTTTATAAGCCTTTTGTTAAGTATCCTAACTTCTAAAGCTAGAACAAAATAGTAACGGTGATCAATAAAGGTTTGGGCCCATTAAAACGTTTAATCCCGCTGCAAAGTCAGGAATCTGATTTACAGTAGTTGTCGTTTGTTTATGTAATATATACGTGTTTCTCGTTTCTCGTTTTGTTTATATAGATTAGACCGTTGGTTTTCCCGTTTGAATGGTTTTACACTAGTAATTTTGGGGCCCTTTATAGCTTGTTGTTCAGTGTGAGCCAAGGCTCCGTGTTGAAGGCCGTACTTTAACCTATAATGGTTTAATTTTTAAATTGTTATTTGGATGGAGAGTTGTCTCATTGGCACTCACACCACATCTTCCTATATCTATTGTCGGATCCCGCTAGATGCCCTGAAACGGGGAAAACCCATCCATTATTAATAATGCATTCTTTAATATCAGAGTACATTGTCTGAACCAACCTTATAAAAATATTTTTAAATCCAAATTTCTTTTTTAAGTCTCAAATATAAAGTCCCATTCTAATGAGTCAAATGCTTTTGTAAAATCACGAAATAGAATTACCCCCATCAATTTGAACGTTTCACTGTTGTGCTAACGTATAAGCAAGTTATTTTGCATCATAGTTTAAAAGAGTTATAGATGTATAATTGTCTCGTGATCACGAGTCATTCTTTTATAAATTAAAGATAGTAAACCAACAAATCAGCCGAGAGTGGTACATCTTTAATACGAATTTTCACATCTGTTGAATTCTTCTTGTATGCAAACTTGTGTATTTATAGAGTATAGAGAGATGGATTTGCCTGGAATTTCAAGAACATCTGAAAGGAGACATGCTTTCTTCTTTAATGTATCGAGATAGATTCTCAATAGATCATTAATTCTATGGAGGCCCATAACTGATATATATGGCACGACTGCACCTAAAGCTTCGTACATTTCTGCTATGGTTATAAATAACTCTAGAGGCTCCTTTGTGGAAATGACTAAAAGCATCTGATAGAATACACAAACACTGGCTTTACCGGTGACAAAGAGTAAGATGTTTAGATTAAGAACCTCTTTTAAATCTTCGTCATACGACACTATACAGGATTCTTCTTGTGTTTCTGATTTGGTTAGGTTTACAAGGATATCCTTGTAGTTTTATGATTGCAAATGCAATTGCACATTCAAGTGAATAGTTATCAATGTTTGTAGTCTTTCCTTGTTTAAATAAACTCCTTTAAATACTCAAAGAGAAATGTTATCAAAACACTATTTTGCTGAGCTAATCACAGACCCGTTACCTTAGTCAGGGGCCGCTCTTTATATAAGGGACTGAAGCATGCAACTGTTGTACACGTGAGAGGTTTAGCTAGCTATAACAACTAGCAAATCAAATTAGAAAATTAGAAAAGCAAATGCCAAATGTAAATAAAAGTAATAAAACAGATAAAAACACGTTCTGGTCTTATATTGTTGTTCAGTCGCTGTCAAACAAAAATCCTTAAATAAAATAATTATAAAAACAAGTACTTGCATGGTTTGTATAACTGGAATATTGACGAAAGCTTCTTTCTCTATTTCTGAGATTGTGTTCCCATTAAAACGGCTGTGAAGAAAACAATAATGGAAATTTATGTCGGGTTTTTCACAACT
Organism: Mytilus trossulus; assembly: GCF_036588685.1. Classification (NCBI taxonomy): domain Eukaryota; kingdom Metazoa; phylum Mollusca; class Bivalvia; order Mytilida; family Mytilidae; genus Mytilus; species Mytilus trossulus. The sequence goes on along the minus strand of NC_086382.1, from coordinate 76,534,033 downwards.
TTAAGCATACATTGTGTTATGAATCAAAAACATTACAATATGCATATGCATAAGGAAATTCATGTACCAGTCAGGAAAATAACAATTGTGTTTGATGTTTTTGATGTGTTTGAGAATTTTCCTTGCTTTCGGTATGTTTGTAATTTTATATTTTTGAGAAAATGAAAGCTGATGCGTACCAAAATCATAATTAATTATTTATCAGAGTAAATCAGATGTGTTTGCTAATCTTTGCAACCAGTATAAAGAACAGAACAAGCTGATCGATCCATCGTCGTATTAAGAGAATTTTACCGAGGCTATAAACAGTTGATTGCCGACGAGTGTTATTCAAAATGTTATATGACACGGTGCATCAAAAGCTGATTGTCTAATCAGTGGAATAGGTATATCAAAAATTTAAAGTTTTAACCTGTGTATTCTTAGCAAAACTATAATATTCATCCAAAAGTAACATATAGCAAAGTACATCAGAGGCAGGAAGCTTACTTGTCTTATTAGCAGAAAATTTCAAATCACACCAATTATGATTGTTAGCCAAGTTATCAGTGGTATATCACAATGAACATTAAGAACTGCTTGCTTATATTTCCAAAAAGGGCATTACCAGCCGATGTTTTTACCTTCGTTGATTAATACAAAGAATCAAAAGCTGATTTCCAAAATGAGAGACAACGACACCAAATCGAATAAGTCGAAATAAGCCCACAACACTATGGGGAAAAAAGACAAGAGACTCTCAAGTGCCTGAATCTCTCACCTGTAAAATTTTGCTAACGTCCTTAATCAACGATAAGTTTTTGCTTTTCAATTTATATATAATTAGTTGATTTGAATGCCATTTAAGTGTTCTTTGTATCTGTCAAATTTTCTTAAAACGCAAAATAAATGACATACAAGGAAATAATATACAGAATATATACGAGATACTCTGATACTTTGATTCAGCAATTTCAGAAGAAAAGATATTTTAATGTGAGCAAACTAGATGAACAACTTGTGAAACATTGTCATGAAAGGGAATTAGCACTTTAAGATGTCAATATACAATTTGGTCATATAAACCTCTTTGTAGGTCTTACGTATACGTTGTTTTTGATGTTTCCGGTTTATCTTTATTCACGATAATAATTAAGAACTACACTTTTTAGTGGCAGCAACCCCAAAATGGGTAGATTCATCTAAATATTTTAGGAATGATAGAACTAATTAACATTGATACTACAAAGTCTAATACCTTAGATTTTGGGATATAAGCCAATAACTGCATTTTATCCCTTTGTTCTATCATTAGCCATATCGGTAATGTTTTTTGCCATCGTTAGCAAGACCAGGTCAAGAAAAAACGTTCTACATTTAGAACGTGTGTACACAAAAGGGAAATACTAAAATATACTTAGATGTGATATGATTGTCAATGAGACAACTCTCCACAAGTTATTAATATAATCAACGGTACCAATTTTGTTGCACCAGATGCGCATTTCGACAATACATGTCTCTTCAGTGATGCTCGTGGCCAAAATATTTGAAATCCAAAGCATATATAAAAGATGAAGAGCTATAATCTCAAAGGTCCAAAAAGTATAGCCAAATTCGTGAAATGACACAGAAATTAACAACTATAGGTCACCTTTAATAATAAACAAAGCCCATAACGCATAGTCAGCTATTACAGGCTTCGATGTGACAAACGCGAAACAATTCAAACAAGATTCTTAGAAAACTAACGGCCTTACTTACGTACAAAAACAAAATATGTAACACTTCAACAAACAACAACCACTGAATTACAGGCTCCTGGCTTTACACAGACACACCAATACAGAATGTTGCGGGGCTTGACATGTTTGCGGGATCCAAACATTCCCCTCAACTTGGACAGTGGTGTAACAGTTCACATATAGGATATTGGATATGTTTACATTATAAAAGGATAAAAATGAATTAAAAAAAATCAAGTAATAACATCCGAATAGGATAATTAATTTAAAACTATGAAGATCATTCTGCAAAACAAACAACTGTGCATGGGTATTAGCAAATATTAACTAAGTATAAAAATAACGAGGTGTTATGATTACCATTAAGACAACTCTTCACTAGAGACCAAAAGACACAGCAATTTTAAAATAGCACCATTTATATATCATGGGTTTTTTTCGCGGTACAATATACGTCAGGAAATACAAATACAATGAACGACGGAAGGCTTTCACTAAAAGAAAGAATATCAATAACTGTGGCGTTGAATAAAATACTGAAGAGTACAGCAGCAGGTGTTTGATCGCCTATACACGTACTAAACATGTAATGATTATAATATATGTAGGAGGAAATTATACCGCTAAGGCAGTGTCACCGTTGTAGAAGGTCTCTGAGTCCTCGAAGCATTAGTTCAATTATCACAATTTTGGCTTGTAAATGATTACGATTTTTAAGTTAACAAAAGATACATGTTTTGTGTATTATACTTGTAGAAGAGTAACAGTCAAACTCATAGATCGAAAATAAATGACAACGCCATGACTACAATTGAAAAAAATGCAAACAGACCAATAATTGTACACATGACACAACATAGAATACAAAAGATTAAGAAACACGAACCTACCAAAAATTTGGGGTGATCGCAGGTGCTCCGGAAGGGAAAGCAGGTCGTGTTTCTCTTGTTATTGTTAATTGTAAAGTACAGATTGTAAATCATTGCACGGAATGTTATACGAAAAAGCGATGCATAAAGGTGTCATACCACCAATTACTCCCTCAAATTTAGAACGTATGTGAAAGTAGGCCTACTCGGACAAAAAAAAGTGCATTTGATGTCATTGTTCACCTAAACTAACCAATAAATTTGCAGAAATGAAACTTTTGTTGAAAGAGAAATATATCAAGACCATTTTGAGCTAAATTTTATCTGTCTAGGAGTTTGCATTTAAAATTGAGGATTAATACACTCCATGGTATACTAATTTAAGATTTTCAGAAAACCAGGGGTTATTTTTAGTGGTACCTCCTTTCGGAAGCTCTCTTCTTTCTTATATGATTTAGAATGTATACTGAAAATTGGCATGCAGAAAGGTGACACCTGTACAATTCAGGATATACCTAGTTTCTATGAAGTTAAACTTAAGGTAAAATATTTAGAAAGCTGTGAAAATTGCAAAATTTGGTTGAACAGATAGGGACTTTTAATTGGTGGTATGACACCTAAAGTGCGTTAATTTGATTGGCTTATCCAGTTTCATGAGACAATATAACGACTATTTCATTGGCTATTCGTTAGGTTATTAATGACTTTCAAAAGACAGGCGATGTAAATTTCGTCCGTGTCAACGTGTGTGATGTCTAATTAAATAAAAATATAACATGTACTTACATGATAGATAAAAGGGGGAGATTGAAGAATGCATGTGTCTCTATCACTGTGATAGGGTTTCCTTGAAGATAACTGTAATAGAAATTGAACTCCATGTTATTATATTTACCCATTTCATATTTGTGTGGTTATACGTGCACACTGACAATTATGACACAATGGGAGAAAAGGCACAAAGTTCCATTAAAGAATTTAAACGAAAAAAAGCAACATCTTAACCAAACGAATCAAAGCCTGAAAGGCTGTAAAAGCAATTGCTGCCATGTTTATGTTTTGGGGACTTTTTTTTTCATCCACATATATTTAAGAATTAAACATGACAGGAGTGTTGTCTAGTGAGAATTAAGAAGGTTTTAACTTTATATCAATTAAAGACTTTAGCAGAAAGTCATTTTTAATATGTTTTATATTTCACAAGGAGACAACACGTTTACCAGGCTAAAGTTGGGGTCAAATATACATGTGCTGAAACATATAACTCCAAGAGAAATTATAATAGATTATCCCCTAGTAGTGTTTGTAACTGGGCAATAATTTCCTTTATTTTAAATTTAACACTTCAGTAAAAACATTTCAACTTTCCAGACGCGAATGTTGAAAAACGGGAAAGAAACAAAATATTTTACAAGACATAAACATGTAAAAAATAAATATATATTTCAGCTGACTAAAAATATTTTCTTAAAAACTAAGTCCCAAACATTATTACTCAGTTGATATGTGTCATCCTCATGCGGTACGAGATAACTATAATTCTCGTGCAATCCCGAAAAGAGGGGCCATCACAGACAAACATGACATTAAATCGTCATTAAACGAACAAGAACAAACAGCTCTAAGTTGCTTTGATATTTATCCAATTTTCAGGAAACATTGTGAAAGTGATCTTCAATATTTCGAAAACATGTGAAATAAAATTGCAAACACGGTGGACCGTCGAGGGTCAACAAACGTAGTAGACTCGTCCATTGGAAAGACGAGGATAATGGTTTTATCATTTGTCATGCATACCCAGTTTTGAATATGATATCCAAAAAGGATGTACTTTTTTTAATCTATGAAACTAGAAAATTCCACATTGTAAATATCTCTTCATCTGGACTTAATTGGCATCTATCACGTTTGGACGGGTCCATTTCATTAGTAAGGTGATCGATAAATCTTACGGAGTTATGACAAAAAAGGAAAACAAACTTATTGTTACGTGTTTTTAACAAGGGTTTCGTTCCTCTAAATTATTTGCACAAACAAATCAACAAAATAGGTCAGTTAACTTTGTCTATTTTTAGATTACAGGTAATCATTTGACACTACGTATAACCTGATGACCTGTGTAGTGATTTTGATTTTACGATAAATTTATGAATGAACGACAATTTTATGAATGAAAAAGAGCACCTGACCTCTTTCTTAAAAAAACACCAATTAAACGTATAAAACCGTATATTATAAAAGATAATTCAAACAAAATTTTCAATACTAAATCAACAACTGAAATGATTCCATATTTTGTTGAAACATCGTACGAACGGAAAACGGAATCGCAGGTTATAAAAATGCATTTTTTTCACTCGGACGTCTATGTTTTTTGATAGTCAAACGGTTGTCCCCCTAAATACAAAAATACATCTACAAGAACGTATGCTGAAACTTCTTAAATCCACTAACGTTTTTCAAAAGTTTCAAGCTATGTATTGCATTAGAAAACATACATTGGTGTTTCAGAACGACAGACCAGGAGCCTGTTTAACAAAATACTATGGCTTGATCTGGGCGGAGTCTCTGATCTGGGTCACAAAGATGGCCATACGCGACGGCATGAAAGCAATTGCTTTAAAAATGACAAACAAGCACCTACATCATGTTAGCTTTTAAACAGATATGGTTATAATCATTTCTTTCACTAGTATGTTCATGGCGGTTTTCAGTTTATGTAGCGAATAAGGAATTGTTTTAACAGAATAATGAATTTTCGCCCGTATAAACGCCTTCCAATGTTGATAAAACTGATTTGAAATACAATTTGACAAGAGTTTCTTCAAATATGATTCATAATTCAAATATATACACGGTCTATACTGCAACTAAACAATTTCAACGTTTTTTGTCACAAAAGTGACATACTTTTCTGAATCACCGTATGGATTTTACATATATATGTTTATACAACCGTGCATATTTCCCTATATCGACTTCATTAACATGATTAACAGGAACGTTCTTCGTTTTTCTTTTTAATTTTCTTTTTTTTTCTTTACTTCTAAACAAAACACTGCAACATGCAACAGAGTTGTGATTGAAAATGGCTAAAGCCCATAAATTGGTTAACCGTTATGATATGCCGGTATTTCACCTATCTACCGACATGTTTTCTTTGTCTTGTATCTTTATATACAATTATATTTGTCTGATTGTCATGTTGTCAAATTTTTTTCTTATCTGATGTGTATGACCATTTTACCGAGGGTGAATTCTAATTGCCTGTGATGCATGCTATTATAAGTTATATGGTTCGCTACTGACCCCATACGGATCCATAGAGGGTTAGTAAAATCTATAGGGGGTGAGTTCGGAGGCCGAGTCCCCTATGAATTTTATTTACCCTCTATGGATCCGTAGGGGGTCAGTAGTTAACCGTATAACGAATTTATCGGACGCTGGACTTTTTCTACGGCGTTTTGTTGAAAAATAAACAATGAAACACAACAACATTAATAGATGACGTCGCCATTAACGCGTCACGAACCCCCTATGAAACTTACTAACCCCGTACGGTCTCATAGGGGTCACCACGTGACGGCGTTTAACCAATCACAACGTGATAATTATCTGCAGTCCGATAATATAAGTTAAATGGTTATAACTACTGACCCCCTATGGATCTATAGAGGGTTAGTAAAATACATAGGGGGTGAGGCCAGAGGCCGAATCCCCTATGGTTTTTATGCACACTCTATGGATCCGTAGGGGGTCAGTGTCAACCATATAACGAATCTATCGCACGCTGGTCTTTTTCTGATGCGTTTTGTTGAAAAATAAACACTGAAACACAACAATATTAATAGATGACGTCACCACTAACGCGTCATGAACCCCCCTATGAAATTTACAAACCCACCACGTGATGGCGTAATATCAATCACAACGTAATAATTTACCCGCGGTGCGATAATTCTTCAGATTCTGATACTGACTTATTTTCTCTTCTTTAACAATTTATTATATAGATATAGGAAGATGTGGTGTGAATGCCAATGAGACAACCCTCCATCCAAATAACAATTTAAAGGTCAATGTACGGCCTTAAACACGGATCCTTGGCTCACACCGAACAACAAGCTATTAGGGCCCCAAAATTACTAGTGTAAAACCATTCAAACGGGAAAACCAACGGTCTAATCGATATAAAATTTTAAAAAAACCAGAAACTACAAACACGTATTAATCATATAAACAAACGACAACTACTGTACATCAGATTCCTGACTTAGGACAGGTGCAAACATTTGCAGCGGGATTAAACGTTTTAATGGATCCAAACCTTCTCCCTTTTTCTGAAACAATAGCATTACATCACAACATAGAAAAACAAACGATAAAATATCAATTGGCAGGAGTAACTCATTCAAAAAACGTATATTAACCTGATTTGAACACCTGTTTAATCTCAAATTTATCTACTGCTAAATCACATAATAATAACTACTCTAAATATCAACATAACAGTGTTAAATCTGCAAATTTCCGGGAGCAAAATTATGTTTTCGCAAATTTGTTGTTCCTCCCTTGCAAAGATTCTATTGGGATATCAAGGCAACATCGCCAGCCCTGTATCAAGCGCTCTGGACCACTCGGCCTACTAGAATAAACAAGAATTATTCAGAATTTAGTCGCCTAGTGGTCTTCTCTATACCTTATGTTCCTAACATAGCAACACTTCTAACAATAGACAACTAAAACACAAACGTATGTTTGTCGACTAGCTTGCTGCTTGTGTATATTCTGAGCTGCCGATTTTATTAAACAAATATGTACAAACATGTCACATCAATACACATAAAAAATTGTGGCAATCATGATGACTTCTAATATCTACTACTAATATCTAAATGTTTCGTGGCCGTTCAGGAAAAACTACTTTTAGAAACCTGTGTCCGTTTGCCTAATGCCATGCGAAACCCCAAGTGTTGGTACGCACTTGATATAAGAATGTTCAAAAAACATTTAAGAAAACATTTAAAAAACAAAGAATCTGCTATCAGTCAAAGACTGCGGCTAAATGAAATAATTTGAAGACAGAAATGAGTCTGAAATAACCAAATCCGATTACGTTTGTATAGCCTTACCACCTATATATATAACGAAAAGTTTTAACTTTAATGCTAATTTGAACATACTTATATATACAAAATATTTAAAAAACGTTCTTAACGTACAAATTAAAAAAATTGATGTTCACTCAAGTAAAGCAGGGCTAGAAATGACCATACATACACCTATCATTTAACACAATAATTTTTCCCGCCCGAAAAATTCATACGCCTTCGAACTACTACGTGAGAAGACAATTAATTCCCGTTACACTACGTGTCACGGAAATTAGGAAGTCTTCTCTATACCTTATGTTCCTAACATAGCAACACTTCTAACAATAGACAACTAAAACACAAACGTATGTTTGTCGACTAGCTTGCTGCTTGTGTATATAGAAAACAACAAAGATAGCTAGACTGTAAAAACAAATAAATTTCAAATTAAACAAAAAATAATTCTAAACATCAGACTTGCGATTCATAAATCATAAACCTAATTTCTTCGACACTTTTAATCTGTTTTCAATAGAATCAGCCACATAACCATCCTTACTAGAATCGCTTTTCCATCTACCATGGCGCTTCCAGCACCTTTCGTTAACGTCAGAGTTAGCCGCCGCAGTGGCACCACCAGACCTCAAAGAGTGCAAACCAAGGTTTAACTCTGGAGCAACTAATTTCAAACGCTTCAGTATGCATTCTCTCGCTGTGCTATAGCTGATCGGTTTATTAACCTGAATTAAAGACTTGTTCTTAGATTTGTACAATGGACGAAACAAATACTTGTTTTAAAAAAATATCTAAATGCGCCATACCAACATACTTTAATAACATGTCAAAGGGACAAGCCATTGATTGACCTTAAGAAACCAAAACTTCATCTCCAGCTCTATATTGGTCAGTTTTGCTCTTTTTAATCTTAACAATTAAATAACTATCTTTAATAATAATGTCGTTACATTTCAGATTACTCAACTTGCTAAATCTAAGAAAAGCACTATAACTCAGTAAAATCATAGCCAGACCCCTAACTACTGTTAAATCATTCAAACCTTGAAACATAGAACATAAACTTTAAAAATTGTCATTGGAGACAGGATCTTTCTTTACAACTGGAGCTTTAGCAGTACGTTTTGCCTATATTTTTTACAAAATAATTCTCTGTAGGATCTAACTGACCTGACATGTCATGGGCCCATTTAATGGAATAAATCACACTATTGATTGTACTGTATGTAGCACCTAAATCAAGCAAATGAACTAAATATAAGGAAACATGAATAGGCGATGCTGGCTATTAAGTCAAATTATGTTCATGCGAAAATGTTTTCCATTTTTTAAAAGCATAGTTATATTTTCTAACAGTACTGTCACTCCTGGAATCAAGCAGTCTCGACGAAAAACTATCCACCAAATCACGTAAACTTTTAAGGATGATCCTCTCCGATACCACTATCCTCCACGGCTTCTGTTACAAAACGTCCAAGCGTTAACCCTGTACAAAAAAAATCAAAATAAAATCAATCAAATCTGATCTTAAATGCAATCAAGGAAAAGTTCATATATTTTCCAAATACACCATTATTTCCCTTTCCGGGAACAACAGGACTAATGCTCATTATTTGATGCTTGTCTTTTATGAAATGTTTCAAATTTCCAAAAATATCATGCAACATCAACCAATAAGGTGAAGAATATCACAATGGAACTACCAATGTACAGTCTGCCTTATCACTGCACAGTTTTCTTATAACCTTACAAACAACATTTGGTGGTGGTACTAACCAATTGTTTTCACCAAACCAGTTTTGTGAGAATGCATCAATTTCTTCTGTATTCTTACACCCACATTTAGAATTAAATCTCGAACATTTAGTGTTGTAATCTGTAGCAAATCTGTCTATTGTATGTTTACCCCATAACTTATCTAACATTTGAAATACAGATTCTTTAATACCCCAGTCGTCGCAATTTGAATATCTACTCAGACCATCAGCAATTTAATTTTGTTCTCTTGGAATCCAATGTGGTTTAATTTTATATTGTTCTCTGAACATAAATAATTTAGCTCACAAGCAATATTTTGCAGTTCCGGTTTTCCGCTACCATTTTTAACTATACTAGTAACATTCTTATTGTCTGTATTCAGTTTTAAACAATGGTTTTCTAAACATCTTAACGAACTTTTCACTCTTCTGCTTACTGCTTCAAGTTCACGCCATGTAGAACTTTTACCACTATCCAATACTGTCCAACTTCCTACTACAGTATTCAAAATGTAACCTGGTAATTCTAGACCACAGTCAGTCAGAATTTTTAACGAGTCACAGACCGACTCGGCACATATGCCATCAACTGCGGGCACAATATAACCCCCAAAACCTACTTCTGAGGCATCAGTAAACGCCACCAAATCACATACATCTGACTCATGCAGATCATTACCTTGCTCATTTAACTGTGTTACTGAATTTAACCAGTATATGAGCTCCTTGACAGCCGGGGGCTGTCAGAGCGACAAGTGACTTCCAACTTGCCCTTAATAGTATACAGTTATACAATTCTCTAGTTCTAAGCCTAACTAGATTACCTAACACAGCTTGCATTGATATAATCTGGCCAACAATTCCGGCAACAAACTTTGCATTGTGCAACATTTTTCCTTTTCCGACACAGAAAAGTATTTTACTGATAACATCAACTAATCTGTCAATACGTTCACTGGAAACTCTAAGTTTCCCGAACTCCATATCCCATACCAAACCTATCCAGGTCATATTTTGTTGCGGATACCAAACACATTTCTCTTCAGCTATTAAAAAACCAAATTCAGACGAACTAGATCTTATATACGAGCTAGCTCTTTCAGCAGATTGAAAATCATTTGCACCTCCAAGCCCATCATCAAGATACATTATTATCTTCAACCCCTGATTTCTCCAGTATTTTATCACTTCCTTAAGAACTTTGGTAAACATATGACCCGCACTTGCCAGACCAAAAGGAAGAACATCATCACTCATGAAATACTTTAAAGACTTATCAGTAAGGTGATTCGTATTCACATGAAAACTATTGTAATGTACTAAATCTGAGCAAATGCTCCTTAATTTATTAACATTAAATAAATTTGTACTTAACTTTGGTTTTTTTGTCTGGACATTCAAATTTCCAGTGACCAGCAGTTATAGCAAACTCCCGGGCTTCCCACTTGCTTTCCCATTTGCATAACTAGAAGTAGCAGTTGAAGTTGGCCTACTATATGCCGTTGGTCTTTTCTTCTTGGCTTTCTCTGATTTTGTTTTTCTCTCCGCTCGTGTCTGCGCTCTAAGAATCTTACGGTCGTCCTCTGAATCATCTGCGAGTGGATTCGCTGTATATTCTTGTACCACTTTCCATCCCATATCGGACGAATCGGCCATTTTCACTAATTTCTATCTATACCGTATTAGTTGTATACCTTCTGCTATTTTCTGCTTGGCTAAACTGGCACTTGGGCCCCTGGACTCCAAACTGGCATCGGCTTCCATCAAAGTTACGCTTAGTTTGCGATTGAATTTGAACTGATCTTCACACGACTTTCTTTGAAACTTGTACATGTAATCATCATTCCCCGAAAGTTCGTTTTGTAATCTGTTCATTTGTAGCTCAGATCTCTCCTTCTGTTGATGATCGAATTCTTGTAGTTTAATAGAAAACATCCCTTCCATTTGCGACAATAAATCATTCAGCGTTTTTCGGATTTCCTCCCCGACAATCCGCTTAACACTATTCTCGATGTCCGGATCCATCATGGCAACAGAACAAAATTTGATGTTTACTCAAGTAAAGCAGGGCTAGAAATGACCATATATACACCTATCATTTAACACAATATTTTTTTCACGCCCAAAAAATTCATACGCCTTCGAACTACTACGTGAGAAGACTATTAATTCCCATTACACTACGTGCCAGGGAAATTAGGAAATTTTTAGTTTAAAAAAATCGTAAATACATATATATGTTAACTATTTTACACTTATACTACAGTACTGTAATAAACTAAGGTACCGGTGGATCATATGGAAATCAACGGATAATATCACTATAATAGTACAAATAGTGAAAAACAAACCACTATATTTCCTAGCTAAAGGAAACGAAAAAAATCTTTCTTAATTATCATGTTTTTAATATATGTATTTTTACACAGAGGAAAATGGTAACACACAAAAAGTTATATCAGGTTGAACAGACCCTTGCCTCTGGTAGATACTGCAATAGTTTGTCAGGTATATATGGTTCACCATGTAATTTACTCCTTGTACAAATATGCTTTTTACACTATAGTTTGGGGCCCTGTATAGCTTGTTGTTCGGTGTGAACCAAGGCTTCGTGTTGAAGGCCGTACATTGACCTAAACTGGTTTACTTTTATAAATTGTAATTTGGATGGAGAGTTGTCTCATGTGCACTAACACCACATCTTCCTATATCTATCAATTGTCATTTACAATTCATACGAAAGAGGTATAACTATTGAATTGTGTAAAAAATGAAAGTCAATTGATTTAATATGATTCTACACCTAAAAATATTCCAGTGACCAGCATTTCCTTTTTCATAATTATCAATAAAATAATATGCAATAAACAAGAATATGTGTCCATAAAAAAACATGTACAACGATTTATTTGTCAAACACATAGTTGAGCATGGAAATTGAGAGAGTGCCATAGAGACAACTATCCATCTAATGTTTACACAGTCAAAGGCCACCAATATAAGTCCTCAACAAAGCCAACACAGCTAGAAAACTCCTAACCTGTAGGCGTCTTCATCTGGTACCCTGACTATTATGTATACTTGTTAAGCGAAAATGAAAGATACACTAAACCCTTAATTATATAAATGAACCTTGATGTGGTTGCTTAACGTCTCAATATCATTACATCGATTTACTTTAATGACAAAAAAGGATAACTGTTGGTCAGACAAAACATTTGTTTTTGTAAGTTTATATGCACATATATGTTTTTTAAATTATTTGCAGGTGGTTCAACTTTGATTAGGACACAACTGGAAAAGTTTTGGATCACAGTGTGAGAATTTCATTCTGTAAAATTAGTAAAAAGGCTAACTCAAAGGAGATGATTCCAAGGAAACATCAATGTAGAAAACATAGGAGTGGATCTGCTAAGGTTGTCAACCGACAAAACCAAATATCATATTATAATATAAATTTTGATAATTTTCTATTCTCAATACAAGGGAAGTTTTTTTTTCTAAATTTCAGCAAACTTATGAATTTGAAATAAATAATAAAACAAAATCCCATTGTTCACATTCAAGTAACAAGTATAATCAATCACAAGCTCCATACAGTGTCAGATTGCATGCTGAATGATATTTACAGAGTTATCAACTAATCATAAAAAGTTGTTACATTAACATAATAATGAAATCAAAGATAACTTGTAAGTCTCCATTTTAAGGTCCAATTATCAATGAATAATTTCTGGCTATATGTTTTTGTAGATCAGTGTACTAACCGTGCATGTATCATTCTTAAGATTAATAATCCAGTGTATTATGCAGGAGAGACAATTCCTGATGTACATTCTAGTAATTTCTTTCTTAGGGTATGGTACCATATTTTGTAGTAGAGATATATCGATGCTGACAGAAATGCACGATAAAGACATAACGATATGGCGAAAAATACGTTAATGCCAAATTCTTCAATGGTGACATTTAATTACATAAAAGCATTATTGCTCCATTGACCAAACATCATTTCCTCATCTTCCAGTCTTAACTACAGAATCAGCTCCGCTGTACTACAAAACAATGAGGGCTATATATAGAACAATAGGTAGTTTCGTTTTTGATACTGACTATAACATGTGGAATATCTAGACGAGCCCGTTAGGGCGATTTTAGATGTTCTACATGCTATAGTCAGTATCAAAAACGAAACTACCTATTGTTCTGTTTATCGGTAATTATGACGTCACACAATGTATTGTCTAATATTTTCAGTGATACAGCCAGTACGTTGATACTCGAAAATATAAGGCAGTAAGATCAAAGGGAAAATATACGAATTACCGATAACATATCATTCCAGAGGTAATATAACTATGTTATCATGTATATTCTTTTCAGTTCTAGCTCACCTAGCCTACAATTGAATATGATTTCTTACAGAATTTAATGCCTTTGCGGTGGTATAGGAATCTAAATTAAAAATGATATAATTGGTTCATACTTTGCCTAAACGTAGTGTCTATTGATATAATAAAAAACAAATAGATATGTAATCCACTTGTATTTTTTGTCTATCTGATGAGTTAATAGATATAGGAAGATGTGGTGTGAGTTAAGCCTTTTTCAACTGATTTTTATACTTCGTTCTTATGTTGTACTGTTATAACACTGTCCAAGGTTAGGGGGAGGGTTGGGATCCCGCTTACATGTTTAACCCCGCCACATTATTTTATGTATGTGCCTGTCCTAAGTCAGGAGCCTGTGATTCAGTGGTTGTCATTTGTTTATGTGTTACATATTTGTTTTTCGTTCATTTCTTTACATAAATAAGACCGTTAGTTTTCTCGTTTGAATTGTTTTACATTGTCTTATCGGGGCCTTTTATAGCTGAATATGCGGTATTGGGTTTGCTCATTGTTGAAGGCCGTACGGTCACCTATAGTTGTTAATGTTTGTGTCACTTTGGTCTTTTGTGGATAGTTGTCTCATTGGCAATCATACCACATCTTCTTTTTTATATGATAGGTTACCGCGCATTTTGTCAAACAACGGGTTATGACAAAATGACACATTTTGCAAGGATTATTCAGGGAAAAAACATCATTATGTAACTAGAGGCTAAACAAAATGATAGAATTATAAAATAAAATACGAGAAAATAGCTTTCAAAAAATGCTTTGAGAATTACAAAAGAAAAGATAGGGTCACCGTGCGTTTTCCCCGACTAGAATTAAAGAAAGCAAAATAAAATTTAAAAAAAAACAATTAGACGCTTTAAAGAAATATTGTGAAACATGGAAATTAAAAGTCAATGTCCCCAAAAGCAAAATATTTTTTTCTAAAGGTAGACAACTACAAAATGTTAGTTTTAAATATGCTGATATTGAGTTAGATATTGTTGAAGAATTTACATATCTTGGTGTATTATTTTCTAGAACAGGAAGTTTCACAAAAGCAAAAAAGGCCCAGGCTGATAAAGCAACAAGGGCTATGTACGATATTCTACAAAAGGGGAGATTACATAATTTGAATATTAAATGTCAACTAGAACTATTTGACAAAGTAGTTAAGCCTATATTATTATAAGGGTGTGAAGTCTGTGGAATGGGTAACACCTCTGTTATAGAACGTGTTCATCTAAAATTTTGTAAATTACTGCTAAATCTCAAAAAATCCACGCCTGATTATATGATATACGGGGAACTTGGCCGATTCCCACTGGATATTTTTTATTAAATTACGTACTATTAATTATTGGGAAAAGCTTGTAACTGGGGAAAATAAGAAACTTCCTGACAGTGTGATTCTATACAATCTTGCTACTGGTAGTTATAATGGAAATATAGCTTGGTGTAAGAATGTAAAATCTGTGCTTGATAACTGTGGACTATCAAATATATGGAACTCTAAATATTGTATAAGTAAAAACTGGTTGTATGATACTGTTAAACTAAGATTAACTGACCAGTTCAGACAGACATGGTATGCTACTGTACAGAATTCTCCAAAAGCTCTAAATTATAAATTATTCAAAAACAGTATAAATTCGAAACCTACTTTGATATTTTAGATGACAAAAATATTGCTTCTTTTTGTAGATTTAGAACGTTGAACACAAAAAATCCTATCGAAATTGGTAGATGGCAAAACATTCAGAGAGAAAATTGTATTTGTACTTTGTGCAATTCCGGTGACATTGGCGACGAGTTCCATTATATTTTAAAATGCTCGTCAATAAACGATAGTAGACTGTCGATACATGGAGGTGAAGTGAGTAGTTGGTCATTTATCGCTCCGGCCAAAATCGACTTTTGATGACTTATGCGAACACCTAGAACTTAATTTTTTGTGAGTTTAATCTGTTTATTGTGTCTGGATTTATTCTGTGCTTTGATAATTTTGAAAAATGATGGTTGCATGGGTAAAAGAAAAAGAAAGACAAAGTCTACCCAAACACCACCCAATATGGCGGCGCCCATGATCATAACAAATCAGGATATGAATAGTTCACCAAATCTTTCTCAAGTATTGGCTAGTGCAAATGACTCTATTTATGGTAACCGAAACCATTTACAAACTGTTAGCAACAATCAATTCCATCATAGTACACCAATGAACATACAACAAGGTCCGCCCATGTTTAACATGACCCATGTTCTACCAGGTCCTAGTGTTAGTGAAGCTTTACCTATAAATACTCAGCAATTCTCAACCTTAACTTCGCAACAGAGACCCCAACCTTTTTGTGACAATAATACACTTCAAATGATACTAGAAAATATGAATCATATGAACAGCAAATTAGCAAAACTCGACATGTTGGATGACTTGTGCTCTAGAATGGCATCCATTGAATCTCATTTCAATATTGTTAAAACTGAAATTAAAGACATCAGGTATGATTTGAAACAACAATCAGAAAGAATAACTACTGAAGAGTTCCATTACAATATCGTTGAATCTAGGGTATCGGGTATTGAAGCTGAGAATGAAAAACTACAATATGAAAATTTTGAACTGAAAGAAAAGGTACTAGAGATGCAGTCACATTCAATGAAATATAACCTTATATTTAGTGGTATAAAAGAAAGAAGTGAGAGACAGAATGAAAAAGTAGAAGATACTATCAAAGAATTTATCTCTAATGAACTAAAAATTGATAGTGAGGCAATTCAGTTTCAGAACGTGCACAGGCTAAAAAACAGGGGTGATGGTAAACCTAGAAATATTATTGCAAAATTCGTGAAATATTCTGACCATGAGATGATAAGGTCAGCAGCCTATGAACACCTAAAAAATAAAAAAGAGGTGGCAGTTTATCAACAATACCCAGCTGAAATCAGCAACCGAAGGAAAGAGCTTATCCCTAGAATGATAGCACTAAAGAGAGAAGGTCACCAAAATGTGCGCTTGGTGTTAGATAAACTCTATGTTGGAAATCAACTGTATAACAACCACGAAGCTCCGAATCCACCAAGGAGTCGACAGGATGCATATGCACAAGGACCACAACCCGGATTTGTTCCCAGTCGAGAGAGACTTCCCCCAAGGGGTCCACCTCCAGGACATCATGCCGGCCCAGTATTTCAGTCAGGATCTACATAGGGACACGACAACAGGAGCGGTACGGACAGTCAGGCTGACAAAGAATTGAGTGACATTAAAGTGTTAAGTTTGAACGTTTGTGGTTTGAAATCTAAACTTCAATGCCCAGAATTTATTGAACTTATAGAATCTAATGACATATTACTCTTCCAGGAATCCAAATTAGATAAACATGACATTTTAGAATTACCTAAGGGTTATTTGTACTTTTCAAAGCATCGTGCTAAATTCAAAAAAAAATCTGGTGGTATTGTTATTATATACAGGGAAAATTTCGAGAAGTTCCTGAATTTTCCAAAAACTAAATCAGATTATGTACAATGGTTGGTAATAAATTCAAACATGTTAATGATAGACAAAAATGTATTGCTCGGCTGTATTTATATACCTCCCGAAAACACTAAGTATGCTTCGAATTATGCATTTAATGACATTGAAACTGAAATGTCAGAATTGATTGAAAAAACAAATAGCTATGTCTCTCTAGTTGGTGACTTTAACGCAAAAACCAAATTATTAAGTGATATTGTAATACCAGATAGTAAACTGTTTGAAATACTTGATGATATTGTTGATGATGATGTGTTATCTTATGTGTATGACTATGAAAATTTATTACAAAACGATGTACCAATGAAAAGATACTCTACTGATATATCTGTACCAAACAATTATGGTCATAAACTAATTGATTTTTGTAAAAGAAATAATTTGTATATATGAAATGGTCGATTACCGGGTAAAAACGAAGATTACAACTATATTATTAACATATCAAAAATCGGCAAAAATCGGACCAAGGCAAAGTTGTACAATTTATGAGAATTAAAAAGGTAAAATTCTACTGAATTTCATGCAACGTAATGCGCGCCATACGTCAAAAGGGAAATAACTTGTACACTGCAACTACAATATGTCAACAAGCGGCATTTGTTTTTGACTTGGATGTGACCCAGTGGAACTGGTGAGTAACGCTTGACTATTATAATAAATGTATAAAAATAAATACATTTATCATGTTTTGAATCTTTAAAAGAGTATTTGTTTCCCCCCAGTTGCATAATTTTGCCGTATTCCCCCTTCACTTGTCATTTTCAATTCCATCATTTTTACATTGATTTATTACAATAAATCATGTTTCCTAGTCTTGGAAATTGTTTTAAATGTATAATAACTGTTTACCAACGCTTTTCACTGAAAAAAAACGACATTTCATGGGGAGGTAACGTCAAAAATAAAAAAAAGTATGGAATGCCGTTTGTGACACAAAGAATGAACGAGTAAAAACAAGTATTTGTATTTTCATTCCTATAAATGCTTTTGTAGTAATCTTTGTTGTTGTTTTTAAGTATCTTATAATGACCAGCTGTACGCACTGTGGTGTTAGGCGTTCTATTATCCTTGGTTGGCCGCCAGGAGTACAATTTATGGATCATATATAACTTATGTTTAAATTGACCATTTTTTTTTAAATTTTAACAGTGTGGTAACATTGTTTTTTACTGTATACTTTGCAAATAAAATATGAAATACCTTTATTGTTTTTAATTAACCTATTCATGGGCTAATAATGTAATTTTACTTTTAATCAAATTAAATTTTTATATGGTTGTGATTGATAAATCAACACTTTCTGTTTCAGGATGAAATGGTGATCGAAGAGAAGTCCGAAAAAAGAAAGCAATGGTTATTTATCCGTTTATACCACTAGAGCAGCAAAATTGAGTGATAGTAAGTTTCATGCAAATATATATTTCTTTGAAGTTGAATGATGAAGCTTATTCTTTTTTATATGACCATCCGTATGTTTGCCCACGCGATCATGTTCACTGTTAAGCAATTAGAACATAATATAACCGTCAAACAAATTTTGAAAAACTGCAGAATTGAGTATTAAAACTAGCGAATTCGATTTGCATCCAGTAACGAACTACAGTGATTAAACATGACATTATTTTAATGATATCAATTGTAAAGTTTTATTAACAATGTGTAGAGCGTGAACTAAACAAATAATTCTTTTCTTTGCTTTGAAACTAAATTATATTCTTCATTCATTTCAGATGTCTGGAAGTAACTGTGTGATATGCAATGAACCTTTGGAGAATGGGCAACTTCTGATAACGATAAGAGAAAAAGGTGCAAAAACAATCAATGAAGTAAGCAGCAAACATAGACATCAAAACGTATTTGTTGTAGCCGGCCAAATACTACACCAAGAATGTCGAAAAAAATATACTAATGCTAAAGAGATTCAGAAAATTGGTAAAGAGAATGCTGATAACGATAGATTTGATCGACTCACGCGATCATCACAGTATTTTGATTTTAGAGAACACTGTTTGTTTTGTGGACAGTCAGCGCAAATGTCAGATAGAAAATATGGAATAGAAGTATATCCAGTGAGAACTTTTGAATTCCAACAGAAAATTGATGCAATATGCAAAGACAGAAAAGATTCATGGGCTGCTGACGTTTTGGCAAAACTTGAATATGCACAAGACTTACCTGCAGCAGATGCTATTTACCATCAGAAATGTAGCGTCAACTTCAGGACAGGGAAAAATATACCAATTGGTGGAACACCAGAGCAAAAACGAAAAAAGCAAGGTAGACCAGATCACACTGAAGCAAATACAGCTTTTCTAAAAACCATGGATTACTTGCTAGAAAATGAAGAAGACCAATTGACAGTAAAAGACCTCGTTCATCAAATGACACAGTTTTGTGGAGATCTGGCATACACAACAGTACACATGAAATCAAAGATCAAAACACACTTTGGTGATGAAGCTTTTATTTCCGACGTCTGTGGAAAACCAAATGTGGTCACTCTTCGTAAAACGGCATCTGTTCTTCTGCAAGAATTTCATCAGGGTCAAAAAACTTCCGATCCTGAAACAGAAAAAAGAGATATTATCAAAACAGCAGCTAAACTTATCAAATCTGATATAAAATCAATGGAATTTTCAAGGGCGGTGTATCCATCACCAGCTACAATAGCATCTTGTGAGGAAAACATTGCATACTTACCTGAGAGTCTTAAAAGCTACTTGGTGGAATATTTTCTGAAAAAGATTGCGATCTTAAAGTGGCAGCCATTGGCAAGTCTATCATGCAAGCCACAAGACCAAGATCTCTGATTGCCCCTTTACAGCTAGGTCTAGGAGTTCAAATGCATCACCATTTTGGTTCAAAATTCCTTCTCGATACCTTATACCAACTTGGCTTTTCATCATCTTATAAGGAAGTTCAAAAACACGGCGTGAATTCTGCTCTTCAAGGTGATGATTCTCCTCAAGACCTTGAAGGGAGATGTATTCAACACGTGGCAGATAATGTGGACCATAACATCAGAACACTTGACGGTCATGGGACATTCCATGGAATGGGGATAATAGCAGGCATCACACCAGGATATAACCACAAAACTATTGTGCAGAGATTAAATGTTTCGCTTGACGATATAAAACAAATAGGGAAAATCGATCTCTATCAATACAACTTTGACCGAACATCAAAACTTAGTTTAAAATTCGAATCACTTGCAGCGCAACAGTCGGGTGCGTTACCTGATAACATCAGTCTTCTCTGTAGTACTCTTTGGCCAAAGAAAAGGATTGGGTGGTCAGCAATGTGTAATTTAGTGCAAGATGGAGCATACCCTGGTAAATCGACAATTGTATTTTTGCCTATGATAGACCTTGAGCCGGGAAATCTTTCATGTATCTTTTCGACCATGAAGTTCGTATGTAACGAAGCGTTTAAGTACAGAGCTAATCCCATGCTTACATTTGACCAACCGCTTTATTGGAAAGCTCTTACAATTATTTACAACGAACCAAAGGACAGCGACTTGAAATCGATAGTTCTAAGATTAGGAGGTTTTCATCTCGAAATGAGCTTTCTTGGTTCCATTGGTAATATTATGAGCGGATCTGGACTTGCAGAGCTCATGGAAACTGTCTATGCACCTAACGCTGTTACGCATATGTTTACCGGAAAGGCAGTTGCGAGAGCAGTGCGTGGTCATTTCTTGATTTACAATGCTTTAACTTCATTATTGTTGTGCGAACAGTTTCATGTATCTTCCACTGTCTTGAAAGATCATGACACTGAAAATGTAGAACATCTTTCTTCTCTTGAAGACTCTGAAATTCACAATGAAAACACTTTTATCCAGGATTTAAATAAATTGAGTTATATTTTTGATGAAATCCTAGAACGACATCTTCCAGTAGACACCCTTGATCAGAATGAGGTATTGAGAAAAATACGCGACAGTATATCAACTTTTAGAAAATCACATATCGAAAACCGGACAGCTCGACTATGGTTTCTATATATGGATATGGTGGCCTTGCTGCGTAATTTCATCAAAGCTGAAAGAACTGGAAACTGGAACCTTCATCTTCAAACCATTCAAAAGATGTTACCATACTTTGCTGCTGCAGGACATAACTTATATCTAAAATCTGCGTATGTTTACCTGCAGCAAATGCATGGGTTATCAAGAACAAATCCTGCAATGAACGAAGCTCTCTTGTCAGGCTTCCATGTGATGAGAAGAAGTGATCGGTTTTGGTCAGGTTTATCATCGGATCTGATCATAGAGCAAGTTCTGATGAGATGCATTAAAACAACTGGAGGTCTCACCAGAGGTCGAGGGATGACAGATGCGCAGAGATCATTGTGGATTTTGTCTATGCCACAGTGTATTCAGATGAATGAAGCCATGCAACAAGTAACTGGTGTAAATTTTGAAACGAGCGAACAACACAAAGAAATGTGCATTCCAAGGAAGGTACGGGATACCAAAGACACAACAACATTTCTTGACTTTCTTGGAGTTTATAGAGTCTATTAATAATGACGTCACAATGTTCACGACAATAGAATTTCTATTGAATGAACTAGATGAACAAGGTCAGGGTCAACACACAAAAAACACTATAAACTTAGTAGTAAACAAAGTTGGCGAACTCTTTAAAAATTCTGCAAAAAAAGTGTTTGGCTCTAATGGCAGAAAAAGAAAAGCAAATACAAATAAAAAGTTTCAAATTTGGTTTGACAACAAGTGTTTTGAAACAAGGAAAATATTCCACAAAGCACGTAATAGATACAGTTTTGTAAAAAACAGAGAAAATAGAGATGCTATGAGAAAAGCAAGCAAACAATACAAAAACCAGATGAATGCTAGCTACAATAAATTCCAACATAGCTGTGAAAAAGATCTCAGAAACACATCAAAACGAGACAGCAAAAAATTTTGGAAAATTTTGAATCGCTTTAAAAAAAGGGAAACAAATAAAAATATTGATATAACTATAGAACAACTGTATGAATATTTCAAGTGTCTAAATAAAAATGATTGTGAAGATGATGATTATGATGATCCTAATGAAAGTGTAAATAATTTAGATAATCAGGTTATTATTGAGTTATTAGATTGTGAGATAACTGTTGAAGAAATATGTAAAGCTATAAAAAGTCTAAAAAATGATAAAGCACCAGGTGATGATGAAATTGTAAATGAATTTTTGAAAAGTACTGTTGACAAGTTATTGCCTATATATGTCAAAATATTTAATACTGTATTAGATACTGGTATTATTCCTGATGCATGGTTAATTGGTATTATAAAACCTGTATTTAAAAATAAAGGTAATAAAAATGATCTCGATAATTATCGAGCACTTTGCTTGACTTCAAATTTGGGCAAGGTGTTTACATCAATTTTAAACACAAGACTTAATAAATTATCTGATGAAATTGGGATTATTTCGGACTCACAGGGTGGATTCCGCAAGGGATACTCTGTCCATGATAACATGTTTGTTTTACATTCTATTATTACATTATATTTATCTGCCGGAAAGAAATTGTTCTGTGCATTTGTGGATTTTAAACGGGCGTTTGATACCGTTTGGAGGACTGGGCTTTTTCAAAAACTTATAAAAAATAACATCAGAGGGAAAATGTTTACATTGATTCAAAATATGTACACTGATATTAAGTCCTGTGTTAAACTTGACAATTTGAAAACTGCATTTTTTCCATGTGAAACGGGTGTTAGACAAGGAGAAAAATTACCTCCATTTCTTTTTGCACTATACTTGAATGATCTAGAAGACTTTTTAGAACAAAATTTGAGCCATGGTTTAGAATATCTGGATTCAGAATGTATACATAGCATAGGTATTCATTTGAAAATGTTTATATTACTATATGCAGATGATACAGTTATTTTTGCAGATACTGCTGAAGAGTTACAAAATTCTTTAAATGTCTTTGAACAATATTGTAATACTTGGAAACTTACTGTCAATGTCTCAAAGACAAAAATTGTAATTTTTTCTAAACGTAACTGTAACAAGAAATTCACATTTAATCTATGTAATGATGAAATTGAGATCCAAGATACATATACATATCTTGGCTTGTTATTTAATTATAATGGTAATTTTTGTAAAGCCAGAAACAAATTAGTTGATCAAGCTCAAAAAGCTTTATACAGTCTGTACCAAAGAATAAATAATATTAGTATCCATTTAGATTTACAGATAAAACTATTTGATTCTTTGGTAGCCCCAATTTTGACTTATTCCTCCGAAATCTGGGGATATGAAAATAAGATGAATATTGAGAAGATACATTTACAGTTCTGTAAAAAAAATCTTGGGGTGAGGTCATCGACCGCAAATTTCATGGTCTATGGTGAACTTGGCCGATTTCCTATCGAAATTAGTATCAAGATGAAAATGATTTGTTTCTGGTATAAGCTTGTAACAAATGTTGATAAACTGTCTGGAAAACTCTACAAGCTTATGTTTAATTTATGTGAAAATGGAAATAATTCTTTTAAGTGGATTAATTATGTAAAATCTGTATTTGATGAAACTGGTAACAGTGAAATATGGCAGGTACAAGGAAACGTTAATTTGAATTTTTTAAAATTTAACGTTAAACAAACACTCCATGACCAGTTCATACAAAAATGGTTTTCGGATATCGATAACTCATCAAGGGGGAAGTTTTATTCAAAATTTAAGACTGACTTTTGTATGGAACCGTATCTAATTAGACTCAGAAAAGTTCCTAGACTTTATATTTGCAAACTTCGTACTTGCAATATCAAATTTCCGATCGAAACAGGGAGATGGAATAGAATT
The DNA here is from genome assembly GCF_036588685.1 of Mytilus trossulus. Classification (NCBI taxonomy): domain Eukaryota; kingdom Metazoa; phylum Mollusca; class Bivalvia; order Mytilida; family Mytilidae; genus Mytilus; species Mytilus trossulus. Next base: position 76,509,813 of record NC_086382.1, on the reverse strand, counting down.
CCAGAAATTGAAAGGAAATGTAAGCTTTGTAAAACTGGTCTTGGAGATGAGTATCATTACATATCACTTTGTAACAAATTGAATGCTGATGTTATTAAAATAAGAAATGCATATATTCCTAAATACTACAGAATCAACCCAAATATCAATAAACTTTATGGAATGCTGAAATATTGCAATGTACATGTATTAACTAACCTTTCTATTTTCATACAAAAGGTTGAAAAACTACTGCTCTCTCTGTAAATCAGCACATGTGAATATATTTATATATGTTACACTTTCTGTTACTATCCATTATTATTTGATTGTGTTCATGTGATCACGTGGTTATTTAAGCTTACATATTGCACGGACTTTTTGTGATGTGGTCAATAGATTTAGTATACATTTAGCTTTGTAAAAATGTTTCATTGTATGTATTCTACTCATTTCATTTCTATGTTATTTGTAAATGTATGTGTATTTGTCGCTCCTGTTACGCAGGAAATCTGCGTCTGAGTGTATTTTGAATAAACAGTTAAACAGACAACTGCTACTACAGCATCATTTTATAAAAAGACCTAATATTTTAAAAAACCAAGGTCTAACGAATAGTAGCAACCGGTCTGAACTAAACAATATGTGCAAGTTTATAAGAAATATCATTAAATGCCTAGAATCTCCTGGGTAATCACTTTATGTCTCTATTTTAAATTTGTATTTAAAATTTATACTATGTTAATTTATTTGTATATGTCTCTGTACCATTGTACTTTGGTTTATGAGAATAAAGATATATATGTAGAATCCTTCAGAAAATGCACTGTTTCAGAGTTACCTCCCCTTAAATGAAAAATAAAAAAATATCAAGCTTATATAATTTACACTTGTAACATTTTAATATTCTCATTTTTTTTTAATGCAAATTCATATTTGTTCATTGCATTCCTGCATCACATTTTGCTAACTTGTTTGATAATCTGGACCTTAGATTTTCTTTTTTTTACAAGCCAAGATGGCGAAAAACACCCATACTACCTTGATTTAAGATGTTTTTCCCTTTTATAATTTGTATTGGTAAACTAGACCTAAAGCGGTTTTTCTTAATCTAAAATCTGTTTTATTGCACTATTGGTGTTATAATGAATACGCTGTCTACAGCATATACCAGGACAACCCTAACTAAACAAACAAGAAGATTGTTCAGTAAAGTAATAATAATAAATAGTTAGATTAACATTTTACAATGTTTTATGTATCAATATTATACAACAGATTGCAACAGAAATTTCCGGAAGAATCACCAGGCGCAGATCCAGCCATTTTAAAAGGGGGGGGGGGGGTGATTCTTCCGGAAATTTCTGTTGCAATCTGTTGTATAATATTGATACATAAAACATTGTAAAATGTTAATCTAACTATTTATTATTATTACTTTACTGAACAATCTTCTTGTTTGTTTAGTTAGGGTTGTCCTGGTATATGCTGTAGACAGCGTATTCATTATAACACCAATAGTGCAATAAAACAGATTTTAGATTAAGAAAAACCGCTTTAGGTCTAGGCTTCCAAGTATATGCTCCCATTTAAATGCATTGATCGGCAAAAAAAGGGGGATTCTCACCCCCGGAACCACCACTGGAGCCGCCAATGATTAAATTCGTGAATCGCTTTGACTCTGTAGATACTAGTTGGCTTGGTTATGACCTGTGGATCAACGATCTCAAGATGGAGGCAGGTTAACTGGCGAAGTTGTTTGTATTTATTAATCATGTAGGTATACATACTTGGTTGCAAGTTGAAGTATTTATATCAGTTTAGTTATTTATGAGTATGTGATTTAATTTAAGGAAAGATGCTTTTAGGATAGTTGGGTTCAATGTTTTAACCCAGGTCATGATCATGACGAAGTCAACAACACGTGGTCTTAAGATTAAACAATGAAGAGACACATGCATTGCTGAATAAATATAGCATATAACATATATGCATAAAATAATAAGTATATGTACAAGCTTATTTCTTTCAACATTGTACCATATTTGCCACCTGTTAGTGCCGAAAGATGTAAGAAGTTCAAAAGTCTTTTTATAACGGCACATACATCAAGATTTGTAGTTTTATAACTTTATAAAAAATGTGAGTGCATTGTGGATGGAAAATGTAATGAGCGTTTAAAAGATTTATACCGTAATAATTGATGTCACAGATTTTATATCCTACTATGAGATTTCTACAGTTTAGGATATGATGACCCATTTTAACTTAATTTAATAGTATTTTAATCTTTTCCCAAAAAGCTTTAAAGTATTGACATTCGAGAACAAATGTTTATAATTTTCTGTTTCATTACAAAGTCGCATTTACTGTCTTCTTTTATCTTCCATTAAAAGATCAGTTGTTTACAAGGAAGGATATGATGCAACAATTTCTATTTAAATATTTTTATTCTATTATCTTTAAATTAGTAAATACAAAGTTGAGCATTGATTTATTTGGATTAAAGAATCTAAATTTAGTACACGTTTCCATTTAAAAAAAAACTTAAAGACATGTCTTCATTTCTCTAATTATTTTCTGTGTATATCTGTTTTGTTTCAATTGCTTGTAAACTTGTTACCTTATTTTTTTCCATTTGTCTAAATTCAAAGGCTAAGTTTATATTTTACTTTTAATTTTATTGATTTTTTTTTTTATTTGAGTGCCTTAAGCCACTCATTTGGTATGGCATATTTAATTTTTGAAATTCAGTCACAAACCTACCACATAAATTCATTCAATACATTTTATTGCAGTAAAACACTTCTGTTTCATAAACAAATGTCTTGGGTATTTTAAAACACCATTATTTTTAATCTAGGATTTCTATAGAATATTTTTTAATTTTGAGGCTACATGGTTGAGTAAACCTTGTACACAGATTAAACAATGATAGTTACTTTCTTCTATGCAATGAAATGTTATGTGAAACTTTTTCTATAATACCGGACAGGATAACATTTTACCCATGTCAAGTACTTCTTTATTTGAAACAAAGATACATTCTGCACATTTTTTTGAAAAATGCAAATTTAACAAAGTCTAATAGGGGAAAATTAATGGTGGTATTACACCTAATATGGGAAGCTGTACATGTACCTTTGTCCTCGTGAGTACTCTCATGTGTTGAAATTTCTTGCCATTTAAGTGAAATTTATTACAAAAATTGAAATATTCTGGGTGGATTGAGTCATTTTATGAGAAAATTTACATGAAATAGTACTCCACTATGAATATTTAGTTGACAGATCAAGCCATACTAAGTGTATTTATTAAGGGGGAGGCGTTTCTTTCCCTTATTTCTTATATTCTGCTATGATAGAACATTTTCCTAGGAAATACTTAAATAAATACATAGTTATAAGGAGATGATTTTTTTTTAAATGCTGTAATGACAAATTATTCACTAAAAGAGAAGCCATTTTTTTATGACAGTTGTTATCCATTCGTTTGATGTGTTTAGACTTTTGATTTTGCCTTTTGATTTTTGATTTTCCTTTTTGAATTTTCCTCGGAGTTCAGTATTTTTGTGTTTTTACTTTTTTCTGTCCACCTCTGGAACACGGCGTAAATTTAATTTATACGTACGGACTTATTGAACCTCCTTGGAGACAGTAAATCTTTGTTTTGATTTTTTATTCTGCTTAAATGCTTCAATTACTCATTTCTTATAACAGTTCTATCATAAGTGACTGAAAGTTACCCCAATATTTTTATTTATTGGCCTAAAAAGTTGAAATTAAAAAAAAATGATCAAAAGAGACCTGATAAAGAAGACAAAGAGGTCCATTAGTGGTTTTTACCTTCCTAAAATCATCTCGTGTATCATATCCAACTGTTTGTAGGCAGATAAAATAACTATTTTGTCATTTATTGGTCCACACTCTATTCTATCTTGATGCGGTTTGGTTTGGATTTGTCAAAGAAATTTTGTTTGAATCACCGTAGATGTCGTCTTTTATTATACTAGGTTTTTCTCAAACTATTGAACTGATTTTGACAAAAGTTGACATAAATGCTTGAAATAACCAGTATTACAAAGGAAAAAGGTCACATTCAGGTTATTGAACAATAATGTCTTTCTTAGGTGTCATACCACCAAATCATGGTACGTCACACCCGGTTGTATACGAAAGTAGATCGAAATTAAATAATCCCTTGAATTTGACAGTTGAAGGTAATAAATCCTACATTTTATTGCAGTAAAACATTTCTGTTTCATAAACATATGTCTTAAGAGATTTCTACAAAATATTTTGTAATCTTGAGGTTTCATAATGACTAAACCTTGTACCAAATAGAATCAGAGGAGAAATTTTATTGGTTTATTTCCAATGATTGTTATTTTCTTATATGTAATGAAATGTTATGTGATTTTTTTTCTATAGTACCGGACAGGATAAAATGTTACGCATGCCAAGTATTTTTTTATTTGAAACATAGATAAAATTTTGCACATTTTTTGGAAGAGTACAAATGTAACGAAGACTAATAGGGGAAATCAATGGTGGTATTACACCTGTAAGGTTTGGTATAAGAAGTGATTTCACAACTGTTATTTTACCTATTATTGTAAGATTTCTTTTTTTTCAAATACTTTTTAATTTACCACATTTTTGAAATATTTTGTCAGTATTCAGCTGAGCACGTTCTTTATAGGTCCTTTATTCTATTTATGTTTTCAAACTTATCTTTACAAAGTTTTAATTTCTTAATCAAATGCCCTCTATTTTTTATCTGTTTAGTTTTAAACCTGAAAGTTCTCCAAAGATTTTAATAATATTAAGATTGTGACGTACTTAATTTTTTGATTATGATAAAAGTGTTGGGTCGTCAGCTAAATGTGAGATCTTTCAACTATGTGCTTTAGTATCTAGATTAATTTGAAAACCTTTGATGTTAGTGTCTTGTCTTATTCTGCAGGACAAAATGTTTACGGCAATAACAACAATTAGGGAACTTAACGGCCAGCTTTGCCCAATACCACGGTAAATGCTGTATGACGATGAGACCCATCCGTTGTTTAACATACAATTATTTTTTTTTATCTTTATAAAGAGTTTTAACCCATTTTATAAAAGGATTTGGAAGTCAAAATTTCTTCAATGCATCATACATAAATGGCAATTCCAATTAGTCAAAGGCTTTTGAAAAATCTATGAAGAGCAATGCTCCTTCAATATTAAAAGGAAAATCACAAAAATACTGAACTTAGAGGAAAATCAATTCGGAAAGTCCATAATCACATGGCAAAATCAAATAACAAAACGCATCAAAAACGAATGGACCAGAACTGTCATTTTCCTGACTTGGTACAGAAATTTTCAAATGTAGAAAATGGTGGATTAAACCTGGTTCTATAGCGCTAACCCTCTCACTTTAATGACAGTCTCATCAAAATATTTACAATGATGCGTTAAATAAATAGACACAATAAATAAAATAGTCAAAATATGGGTACATCAGTCATCATCCTATAACAATTTTAAAACGAACAATTTAACAGAACACAAAAATATCTACTATCTACGAACACATTGATTAATTTGAGTGTCTGACATCAGAATATTTTATACGTCACATAAATTTGTCATTCAATGTGCATACAGACAATTTTAAAATTAGGCAACGTTAACATACAGGGTCAAAAAATCAAAAGTATGTAAGAATAAATTTCAGAAATAGACCGAGATTTAAACTAGCCCAAATGTTATATATAGAACTTATAAGAATCCAAAAAAAGTTAATTCCACTACGCGATTTAATGATTTTGACGTTTGTGGCTCAAAGTATATAGTAACTCATAATAGAAATATATCATAATGACATATAATAGAACAATATCATACTGACGGGATCTTTTAAAGTACAGAGTCACGTTATAAGAACAAAAAAAATACAAAAAGTCGCATATACAAAACAAACCACCAAAAAATGAAAGCCAATACAAACACATTGACGAGATTTATAAGTACCGAGCCACGTCAAACGGATACCACATAAAACAATTCAACAGTAAAAGTAATATTAATAATAGAACAAAGACAAATGAAAGAACAATAAAACACGTTGTTAAGATGATAAACAACATCAGTACGCAGAATCTATACATCAAGACCATCGTGTATTATTTGAGAAGTTGATACTGAATATTTATCAACAAGGTGTTGGTACCGTCCGATGAACTTTTTTTAGAAAAAGGACGAGACGTTCTTTGACATACCCCTGGTTCATCAACTTTCTACTTAGACACTGATGACGTTTTACAGAGTCTGAGTAGGAGCTGCAAGCTCTTGAATATCGAATATGTTGGGAAATATATATCCGATATGCAGGTGAGGTTGGTATATTGCTACTAATATAAAAAACTAAGGTGGAGGAAATTTATAATTTCAAAATTAAAATCGTCTCATTTGTCAGAGATTCTGGTACTGAGATGACTGTGTTAGTCAAATTCTAAAAATAAGGCGGAGGAAACCGTGCCTGTTGTTTCTTTAATCTCTAGTTATGGGTGATATATTAATGGAACCCAATCAGAAAAGTTCGGATTGTTTATGGAAAGAACATAATCAATATATCTGAGAGTGAAATTAAATAATCTGGCTTCTTTGGTCCTCTTGTTTTTGACATTTTTTTGTAGGAACTCCGATTCATATAAAAATAAAAAGAGGTCGGCAAGAAGAGGCGCACAGTTTTTTCCCATAGGAATGCCGATATTTTGCTTGAAAAGTCTACCTCCAAACTCAACGAATATGTTGTCGATAAGACACACCAGCATACTGACCACTTGTTCTTCTGTGTAGCATGTTTTACGTTTTTGTTTGTCACTATTAACAAAATATGCGTATGCTACCATTTTTTTTAAAGGCATTGTGGATTATTTCTTTTAGGCGATTTTTCAATTTCACATGGGGAATGGTGGTATACAGGGTTAAAAAATCAAACGTTTTGATGGAACTAATATCAGAAAAAGACCGAGATTTAAAATTGTCTAGAAATTCTTTAGAAATTTTAAGAATCCACATATGATTAATACCACTACGCGAGTAAACAGTTTCACAGTATTTCTGAAGACCCTCTTTCACTGCGGACATAATTTTAATCAATCCAATGGAGAATTCTTAAGTGAAACATGAAGATGAGCCAGCAAGATACAGTTGTTTGTACGAATTTTATGAAGCTTTGGAATCCAATACAAACAAGGTAAGTCCTACGATTTGGTGTTCAATGTAATGTTTATTGAAGCCATGAAGGACTTATGATTTGCTAAAATCTCTTCCTTTTCAAATGATATGTCTTTGTATGTGGGATTACCTGAGTGCTCCTTTATACCCAATTCTTTTACAAGACATTCGTAGTTATACGATTAACATACAAAGACAATATTATTTGAAGCTTTGTTCGCGGGAACAACAACATATTTATCATGAAGAGTTGATAGACATTTCGTGGCCTCTGTGTCTCTGAAAACGGACTTTGGCCGATCGTTCACACAGTTTTTTTACTTTTGAATGCGACGTTTTATCAGGGACCTGGTAGTTTTAACCCATTCTGACAAAGTATTTAGTTCAACTTCTTCTCGCTTAGCCCATGCTCTGGCGTACTTCTTTTGAAGTTATGGTTCCAATTGATGTGTTGGGGTTCTCTAAACTTAGGACCATGAGAAATCACCTTTCGGAGATTTTCATGTTGAATTATGTTTAGATCCTCAGTTATAACATGACCAGAGGGGCTGTCATTATAAGGCGAGTGGGAACAGCCACATGTCTATATAGACTTGTTTATATATATATATTCTGCATTAATTTATAAGATCCTGTACGATTGATAATTGAGCTGATCTTTATGAATTCCATCTTTATGCATTATATATCATGTACTGTGTTACTGACGCTAAATTAAATACGACGAGGCCAACACAATTTTTATCATTTGTTGAGTCTAGGTGGTCGGGTGGTTCTAGCGCGTCGGGCACAGTGCTAGGTAATTAGGTGCCACGATATCTCAGTAGCATGAGATCGAATCCCGGCCAGGGAGGAGCGAAACTAACTTAACATTGTTGGGCTAGTGTTTAGACAAATTATATATATATATATTTCTCTAATTCTTGGTCAATTTAACCCTTTCTGCACCCATTGTATAAAAAAGTTTAATCAACATGTGGTGCGTTTGATCTCAGTTCTTCATTGGTTAAAATTCGATTATGACGTCGAATTTTCTTGTGTTCCTCTGAATTTCCTATTGTGACGGCATGAAAAAAGGCGATATAGCAATAATGGTCTGCAAAATAAGATGTACTAAAGTCAACATTGTAGAAAGTGGCATGTGACCACTTAGATGTTCTTGTCCTTTAACACACTGTAAAAAATAGTGTTAAAGTTTCACACGTGAAAGTGTGAAAATGAATACACTAGTGTTAAAAAATATTCACCATGTGTGTTAAAGAGTAATTGTAATTAACACTGTGGCCCGGAATAACACGTTGAAGTGTTAAAATGTATTGATAGATGTAATTCTATTTTTTTTGTTTCAGCACATTGAAGTACATTGTATGTTTGTTTACGATGATTTAATATGTATTCAATACTATCGTTTTTTAGTTTTTTTTTTTAAATTTCATTAAATAATTTAGAAAAATGAAAAAAAAACATCATTAACGAATCCAACAGAGTCAAGAACCAATTATCTTCTTTGTACACATAAAGATTTAGCAAAATTAGGCATATCTAATCTTAATATGACATTAATTGAAAACGTAATTATTCAGAAACCAACTATTGGGATAAGAACAAATTAATCTTTAACACGGATGTGAAAACAACATGCACATAGATTAACACACCCATTAATCTCTTCTGAATTAGCATGTGACAGGATGCTGAAATTTTACCGCCTTTTTCGAAACGCTCCATCTTTTCAAAAGTTGGAATCACAACTAGAATAGTCAGAAAGTGGTCAACACGTCAAAGAAAACAAGCAAACACAGATTTAAATACAACTTCATCAACTAAAATGTAAGTATTTCCTTTTATATATAATTCTGTGTGATGCTTGCCTGTCTAGAGACAATAACATGAAATCTCTGAGTCTTGGCATGACAAGTGCAAAGAGTTGCCGCGCGTTTCCATCACATGTGATGCCGGATGGCTTGATAGTGGTTAATACATATATCCCTATCTTTTGTTAAATACTTATATAATCAAAATAACTTTTTTATCATTTGTGATGGCTTTTATTCTTATAATTTGGAATTAAAAAGGATTCAACTTAGTTAATTATAATAAACATGATAAAGGGGGGGTGGGTTTCACGTGTTCTCCGAACGGAATACTTTTCAACTTGTTCACCGTCATCGACATGACTGTTACAACCGTCATTTCCGATGTAAATATACACTCCAGCTGATAAATTCATACTGAATATTTGAACATATACCCGATTATTTTACAGTAATATTTTTGTTTCCAGATCCATTACACATCTGAAAATATACCCAAGTAAGAAGAGAACAAGTACAACCGGTACAAGTGCATGTACACTGTACCAGACAGTGCAGACTTTCAACAGTTCAAAAAACAAAGCATGGGCATATCTTTTGTGTTCTTTCAATACCTGTTACATTTAATGGATTTATCATGTGTGTGTCATATATTTAAAGACGGTTATGCAAACTGAAAATTATATTTACTGACAAGTATCACTTTTTAAACACATTAATCCCATTTTTATGGCACACTGGTGGATTGAGTAGCTAGTGTGAATAAAAAATGTTTGTGTAAAGAATTCTATAAGATCTACATTTTATCCATTTTTCAGTTATATAATTTGTTTTAAACAAGTCAGTATTAATTATTGTACAAATGTATACATGTACCTGTAATACTTTGTAACACAGATTTGGAACAATACAATATTATGCTATTGAAAGAGTTTCATGGTTCTTTTGTATTACAAAATATTATGAGGTTATTAAAATGTCTCAATTTACTGTCTTAAATGACTTCAATACTTTGCATTTGCATTTATACATAAGTGATAGGTAGTCTTTTATATAAAGTAATAGTTACACATCTTATGCATCTGAAGTATTTTTTTAATATGTAAAAAAATAAAATGAAGTTAAATGCGTAAAGTATTGATGCATCTAAGTACATGTTTTTGACACATTTAATTTAAACCGTTACTGGTGGTTTGAAGCCATACATTGTATACAGTTTTACCTACATGTAAAAGTTTTTGATGGAGTACTATTGTCCTATGTCTGTTTACACTACAAGATCTCATAAAGATTTCTGCATTCATATTGTACGAGTACACAAACATGACCCCAGGTTGATCATACACTGTCAAATAGGCCAATGTGCTTTCAGTACAAAGGTTTGGAATAGCTATAAACAGCATATCAGTAAACGCCATAGAAATGATCTTTTAAATGATTTGGTAAATGATCATGATGGTGACAATGGTATAATTGTACATGATTTTGGCGGGGACATAGTTAATGTAAATAATATGGAATTAGATAATACACAGGTTTTAAATGCAAGCTATCTTTTGTCTTTAGAATCTTGTCACAACATTACACAGTCTGCAATTAACATAATAGCTCACAACACCTCAGAACTGATAAGTAAACACTTCGAAGTGTATAGAAATAAGTTAAAGAATGAAATTCAGACAAAAGGGCATGCAGAAATAGAAAATATACTGAAAGAGGAAGCAGCATTATCATGTTTTGATGAGCTTAAATCTGAACATCAACGTCGCACATTTTATAAGACTCATTTTAATATGGTTAGTCCACAGTCTATAGAACTTAAAAAAATCTCAAGGTGGGATAAAGAGAATAAGAGACTATGGATATTTTATTCCTTTTGAAGATTTAATTACTATCCTGTATTGTCTGCCAGAGGTACAATTTTGGTTCCAGAACAATCATAAAACTCATGACACTTTAATGAGAGATATTTGTGATGGTTGCTACATAAAAGAAAATCCCCTTTTCAGGAGAAACCCCAATGCTTTGCAGATAATATTGTACAATGATGATATAGAAATTGTAAATCCTCTAGGGACACATGTAAAAAAGCACAAAGTTACACTTTTTTATGTAGCATTTGCAAATATTCCTCCAGAATATAGTTCAAAACTACAATCAATTTTTTTGGTGGCTGTTGCTAAATCAAGATATATCAGAAAGCATGGTGTGTCAAAACTTTTGAAAAATTTTATTCAAACTGTTAATAGATTGGTATCAGGTGGGTTTGAAATTCAAGTGAATGGTAGGGCCCATAACATTGAAGGGGCATTAGTAATGGCGCCTGCTGACACTCCAGCTGCAAACAGTCTAGGTGGCTTTAAAGAAGGTGTGGGGTTTGCATATAAAAAGTGTAGAACTTGTCTTATATCTAACAATGAATTGAGCAGGCAATTTAGGGACACCCATTTCATCGAAAGAACAAATGTTAATTATGACCAAAGTTGTAGAACTCTAGAGGGTGAAATGACACGTGAAACAAAAGGTGGCTTTTTTACATTAATGAAACTTATATTCAAAATGATTACATGAATAACCTCAAAACATAGACCAAATTCGAATTTGGGTGGCATCACTTTTATTGTTCTAGATTTATGGCCCTTTTTAAATTATATGCAAGTGGAGGCATCTGTGTCGCATGGACACATTGTCTATTTATTTTTATAAAATATTATGCATGAAATAAATAAGTGGTCCGAGAACACAATTAATTCGTAGTGCATTTCTTTTAGAACATAAATGAAAATTAAAAAAATCCCACCTGCGCTTTCTCAATGAAATTTTTACAGTGTGTTGTACTACTTTTGGGACAAATTATATCAAAATTATAGAAAACTTCATCGCCTCTAACTCAAAATATGGACAATTCTGTGTTTAGGGTGTCTTGAAATCTTTTGACAGCTTCTGAAGTGCTAATTTTTAACCTTTTTCAGCTGGACCAAATCACTACTTTCCTGTAAAATTCTGGACCCAAATTTTTTTACAGTGTAATTTCACCCCCCCTACTTACAATTTGAGGCATTAAACATGGAGAAATAAATTTGGAAGGGGTATAAAAATTATTGGCAAGTAACCCACTGTTAACACTAGGGACTATATTCGTGAACAACGAAAATCAAGGGACGACAATTGTGGTCTCGGACCAAGTGAAAAGTTAATTATTAAATTTTTGTACAAGGACCAATTATTGTATTCATCACTGAAGTTCATAAAAAAAGAATTGACTGGTTTTTTTTTCTCAGAATGTGCAGAAAATAGATTCCCTTCCCATAAAACACTTGGAAACGGAAGAGGAAGAGGCTCCGTATGTAGTGGTCTTCCTTGACCAGGAGGGAAATACCTTATGTTCACACGTAATTGGAGATGGCAGGAAAATAATAGGACAAACATTAAATGTGTTGGACTCATTACTGTTACTAATTGCAGTTTATTATGTTTTTGATTTGGATTATCCCGAAATTTATTCCCAGACACTGGGGATTTTACAACAGTGGGCTATTGGGGATCAATATACCCAGCAAAAATCAAGCAATTGGATAAAATTCTCTGACGTGTTGTCAAGAAATAAAAATGAGTAAAAACTATACAGATGGTTATTATGTTTTATTAAGAATTCACACTAATGGAAACTTTCAGAATTCCAGAGTACCTGAGATGACCATGGTTTATATTTAGTGCTGTTTCTGTCTTCAATGCCTTATCTATGATAGTAGATGGCATTATTTCTTTTCAGACTGTCAATCCATTCATTTGTCTGTCCTGAATCTTGTAAAACATTTTGGTGAAGTTAGTTTAGAAGTTAGTTTAGAGTGAAGTAGTAGTAGTAGTCATATCAACTTGAAACTTGGTACACATACTAGTACACGTATATAACATGGTTTTCTAACATCAATACCAAATAAGGTTTTTTACTCCATTTTCTTTGTTCACTGAACATAAAAAATGACAGGGCAAGACAGGCACCAGTGTACTGTGGACAATATCTTGTATCTTGTATCATTTCCATTTTTTTCAATGTGTTGTTTAGAAGACTGTCGTTTGTTAGGTTTTGTCTATTTGTGGTACATTATTCAGTTTATTTTTCTCTTTGGTATTCATAATTTATGAAGTTCTATTTCCATTTTGGAATTTTCCCTTGAATTAATGCTTATTCAAAACATTACAAAATGCACAATTCCTTTATTTCATAAAAAAGAACATGTCAAAGGCAATGAACAACATCCTTGGTTACTTATTATTGGTTTACCAATGCAAATAACTGATCAGGTCAAAAACAAGAACCAATTATGTTGTGTATCGTCAGAAATCACCCATTCATCTTTTTGAACACTAGTGTTAATGTCATGTTAAACATGTGACATGTTAAAGAAATTAACACTTCCACAAGGATAAACATGTTAAAGTGTTAATTAAGTGTTTCCAGGCAAATTCACATGTAATGTGTTAATCATTTTAACACATTAACATGTTAATAATTATTAACACACGTGTTAATGATTAACATTTTAACATGTTAAATAAGTGTTTCCAGGAAGGTGTTAATAATAGTGTTAAATCATTAACACTTGTTTTTACAGTGCAGTAAAAGAGGATTTGTTTTCAATATTTGGATTTTTATTATTTACATTGTAAACATATATATTCACGTGTTTCTAATGTAATGTTTATAAGTAATATTGTTTAATGTCTATGTTCTTCTATATACCTTTGTATTAACAGCAGTTTATAAAGTATGTATAAGTTTGTTAAGGCTATGAAAGAAAGAGAGACACAGTTAAAGGGCAAAAACAATTCAACACAAGAAGATCCACACACATCGGTCATCATGGCTGAAATTGTCAACCAACTCCTTACTGAAATTCTTTCTCCGCAATAATGATTTTGGTCGAGATCTATACGAACTAAACAAATTTATTTAAAAAGGCAATTTTAGAAAAAAAAAACTATTAATTAGGTTATCGCGGGAACATAACGTTTCTTTTATTGTATATGTCTATTGTCGACGTCGTATTGTTAGTGATGTCGCCTTGTTTATTAAATGTAATGGCTGAACAGTTGTTGTAATATCGCTGCCTGTACCATCATCTATATTTGTGGTGCCTTGACTAATGGATCTCGACAAATTGAAATCAATCTATCGGGGAACAGAAGTGTTGTAATCAGATTATCCCGAAGATTAGATGAAAGCCAAGGATAATTCGAATTTCGACGAAGAAGACGTCATGGCAACGCTCGCAAAACTGGTGCAAAAACAAACAATGTTTGATGATTTAAACGAACAAATTATAAAGTTACCAGAACGAACCGGAAAATGTGAAAAATGTGATAATAGAATCAGATGAATATTCAATTGATATGGAAACGAAGATTCGCCACGTACGTAAGTTCATATAAAATGTCCAAACACCGCAGTCCTGACATATTGAATCGCATACAACAACCCACATAGAAATCAAGAAAATCTACCGTTTTGTTGCAACGCATAACATAGCCAACCCACACAACGCACATACGTGTGAATATCCATCTGTACAAGCCAGTCATACGTTCAACACTCAGCATAGTACAGTTTCGTCAGCTAGTAGTAACCGCCTACCCAAACGTTTGTTTCCAATATTCGCAGGCAACATCTTAGAATGGCAAACTTTCTGGCACTCTTATGAGTCGACCGTACTTCTTAACCTGTCACTTATAATTACAAACACAAACGCTAGAACATGAAGCATTATTATCTATAACAGGGTTTGCACTCACAAATGTTAACTACGATGAAGCCGTAAATTTGTTAAAGGAGAGGTTCGGTCAAAAAGATAAAATCGTAAATGAATGCATGCAGGCATTATTAGAAAATCCCCTCGCCTAGTAATAAACTAACAAGCTTATGAAATTTTTACGATACAATGTAATGTTATGTCAGGGGATTTTAGAAGCTTGGGTCAGACACAGGAAACATACGGCACTCTACTTGTTCCCATGATTATGGACATATTCCCCGGGGGAGTCAGAAAACATCTCGCGTGAGAATCTCCGTTAAAGCATTTTAGATGAAATAAATATAATGGACGCAGGTAAAGAGATAGAGTCGACACGCCATTTGCCTACAACATCGTCTTTCTGTGTTGGAGCGAAATCGGCAGTCCAAATCTTACAAGAATATTGAGACGAAACCTTGCGTTTTTCTGTTATGAAATACATGCACCTTCAGAGTGCATTAAAATAACCGACACAGAATCCCTTATGATCATTGTAAAACGTGATAAGTTATGTTTTTAGGTGGTATGGGTGTCTTCCTCCATTTTGGATTATAAAAAACAGAGAACCGAAGGTTCAGATTTTCTATCAGGTTAGCAAAATTTGATGCAGGAATGCAGATATTCAATGATAATTTTCATTTTAAATTCGCACTAAAATTGTTAACAACTGTAGAAAAAGGAAATGATGGAGTCTGAATTCCATATGTCGTTACGTGAATTTCAGAGGACCACCGGAAAAATGAACAATTAATCAATACCGGAGACATCGTACAAACTCACAAATATCCGTGTATAAACGGCAAAATTGAAATTGTAACCGAACAGCTGGCGAGAAGTAACGACGAACTTATTAGATCTGCACGAATAAGGACCGACACTGGACCAACTACAAGACTGATCACCAAATTATATCTATTAGAAGTATCACAAAGGTTGACAATCAATTTCAACGTTCAAATTTTCTTAAAGCCCGAGAGACCATACAGAAGTGGACGCACCAGTGATTTTAGCGATGTACATTAACAATTACACGTTTGGTGCAAAGTTGAATTCTATTTTCATTTCATGAGTGACATTAATTTTATAATAACTGATAGAAGAATTTAAAAAGAGAAAAAAAATCAACGAGTGACAAATCAATTCACGAATCCGCGCATGAGTTAATTATTAGTGTTGTAAGGTCACGAGCTGAATATTTTTCAATATTCAAATTCTTTGATTCGTTATTCTTTTTATGACATTGACAAATGTCATTTTTGTGAAATTAAAATAGAAAATATAAGGAACTATATACTTTTCTACGCATTCTTTATTTGTTTTGATCCGACGTTATCGACGTCTTGATGACGCCTATATGACGACAGAGGAGTGAAATAACTATGTTTATTTCACATGTGAAACTATCGGGTTTTATTTCACGGGGGAATCAATATAATTCATTGCAGCAAATGTAATAATTGAATTTAACCGCTAAATATAATTTCTGTTTTTATATGATTTGCTCAGTATTTCAAAGAAAAACACAACACGTGAGAAAATTTCAAAGAGACATTATTTATTGATGGACAGTTTTTTATCAGTAAAACGATTTATCAATGGACACTTGAGATTTTTAAGAAAATCGTGATAGTTTTTACCTTTTAGCGGCCCCAGTATGTTGAGATTAATTATCCCGTGAACAGCACGTTCCGACTATTGTACATGTATATTGTCGACGTCGTATTGTCAGTGACGTCGCCTTGGGCGGAAATAAGTTCTTGATTATTAAATGTAATCGCTGAACAGTTGTTGTAATATCGTTGCCTGAACTATCATCTATTGCCATATCAGGTACAGCTATGGTATCATTATAGGTAATTAGGAGTACAGTTCATACAACATTATGAGCAGACAGCAATAGCAGATGATGCATTACAATGCGCATATCTAAGCCATATTCATGCAAGTGTGACTTTTAATTTCACAAATATAATCCTGGTACCTATGTTAAGTTTATCTGTCACAGGTTTAAGAAAAAATAAAAAAAATAATGTTTACACTAGATAATTAATTTGAAAGTATTGAAAAGTCAAAGAAATGGACGAGAAACACAATATTGTGTTCACTGTCTTATATTACGTTGACACAAATGAATATTGATTTATTTTCTTCAATTAAAGTTAAACATGACACAAAACGCAGGAAAATTGAAAGAAATGAGGGATTCAAAGCGGAACTTGCAGAGACTAACGAAGAAGAAAGTAAAGACACAAAGTAAGAAATAGAAGAACAAAGGAATATTCTTCAAAAAGAAAAGAGCTAAAAGAACAGTATTGTTTGAAATGGAAGGAACAAAATACCAAAGTTCAATTTAAGAAATAATTCCTTCATTTTAACATGGGTAGGCATTATATTTGTCGATATTGTATACTGAGCGTTACACGAAGGAATTATTTCGATTCTAATAGTACAAATACAGTATTTTTATAGGTCGAAGCGTACGAAAATATCATAAAAATGTTTAGCTTTTCCCATTTCCTCCCCGAGGAGTTTGTGTATTACATTTCATATTTGATAAGTTTAAAAACTATGAGCTGGGTAAATATATGTTGTTTTATAAAATTATATAATAAATATTTATGCTAGCTGCTTAAATGTATACATTTTAAAGGCTAGCGATGGAAATAACGTTAATTTACACAGAAAGTTCGTGCGCATGTGTCAAACATATTTTTTATGCTCATTAGAACACGGCTTTGTTTACAAAGCGTAATAAGGACGTCATATTATAATGTTAAATCTAAAAACGATTTAAACACAAAAAGACATTTGATGGACATTTACATGTTTATATGCAATGGTGTTGTGTAACAATAAGTAGGTGTGTTACGAATATCAAGGAAACAATTACTTGTATCAACCAACTTTCAAGTAAAGTTGATGCAGGAAATAATTGGCAACATTGAAGCCTTCAACAGTTAGAAAAACCCAAACCATATAGTCTGCTATAATATGAAAAATTTGAAACCATTGAACTAAAGGGACTTGTATGTATAGACTGCATTTCTGTAAATATTGCCAATGCAACTCTGTTTACGGCTAAGACTGTACCAGTTTTACTATGAAGTTTTGAAACAGATTTTATCATAGAATTGAAAGTTCATATGCACCACATTTCTTTTTAAAGGTCAAAATAGAGGGCTTAGCGGCAAATTCTCAAAGTTTATATGCCCTGAACTTCTCAGAGTTGAAACTAACACTAATTTTCTTAACTGCCCCTACTTTGAACAAAAGGTTATCACAGATTTCAATGTGAACAATATGCACATGTATATTTACTGGTAACATTCCCAAGTTATGTCTCTGTGAGATGAAACGCAGTGAGCATAACTGGGAACCAGTATGTAAACAAAATTAATGTTCTATGAACATTCAAGATCTTTAAAAAAAAAAAAGAGGCGTGTTATGAGAAACAGCTGTATTTACAAAGTTCAATCTATACAAACATTTATTTAAAGAATTTGAAAACAAGACTTTGATTATTGCCAGCCTACCCTTTTTGCATATTTTTTATATAAAATGCCTAGAACCTGTTTAAAACTGATTTGATAACATATTTCAAGCATTTCAGAATACTCTAAATGTAATGTTTAGCAGTCAATCATCACAACATTTGAGATTATATAAAGTTTTCAATCCAAGCTTCTGTCTCCATCCACATCTTACTATATGCCTATTTGTCTATTAAAGTACATATTTTTTGCCTGAAATGGTCAATTTAGAAATCTAATCACAACAGTATCATCTGTAACCATATATCTGACACACTTAAGGGAATATATATACCGGAAGTGTTCAAACAAAGCCACGTTTGCATCAATTTTATGTATGCAGATACCAGTCTGAAACATTTAATTTGGTTTAATTTCAATAATCTAATTTTTGTAAAAAAAAATGGTACATAAATAGCCCAAACCTACTTACCAAAATAAATGCTATTTGTGTCAATGACTTTGGAAAATTTATTTTTCCATCACCTTTTCTTACAGCTCACATTAATTTAAAATAAATTTGTGTCATTCATGACTGATTTTATTTGTTGCCATGTCAGATCTGAAAGACATTAGTCAGCACTTCGGTAATTTCATGTTAACAAAACTTTGAATTTTACAAAAAAACTTAGGATTTTCTTATCCAAGGAATATATTATCTCCGTGGTATTGGCAAATTGGTCGTAGTTTTGGGTCCTCAATGCTCTTCTTCTAAGTAATTGTTTGGCTTTATAATTACTTTCATCTGAGCGTCATTGATGAGTCTTATGTAGACGAAACGCGCCGCTGGCGTATCAAATTATAATCCTGTTACCTTTGATAGCTTTTAGCACAACTGGGTCGATGCCACTGCTGGCGGAATTTTCGTCCCCGAGGGTATCACCAGCCCGGTAGTCAGCAGTTCGGTGTTGACATGAATATCAATTATGTGGTAACTTTCCTGTTTACAAAACTTTGATTTTTTTTGAAAAACTAAGGATTTTCTTATCTTATCCTATGAATAGATTACCGTAGCCGTATTTGGCACTGTTTTATAATTATTTTGATCTGAACGTTATTGACGAGATGCGCGTCTGGCGTATTAAGTTATAATCCTGGTACCTTTGATAACTTTTGAAACTTCAGTTTTTATGATATGAGTATTAAGCAACAAACAATTTTCCAAAAAATCATTATACCTTAAGAGTATTAAATATTCTTCTAAAATTTAGATCAGAAAAAAAGATGACATACAATGTAGACAATATACCAGATACCACGTTGTAAATACTGATGCACCATTAGTGGTTTTTGATAAAGAGACAGCTGGTCAGAGTAAATAGTTTTTTAACTGTAAGTTTAGAAATCACGCACACCTTGGTTGACAAGAAAGCGTTGCGTATTAAATTATAATTTTGGTACCTTTGATAACTATTCGAAATAGTCATATGTAGTTTTTTCTGTCTTTCTGTAGTTCAACACTTTTGTTGTTGTACTCTATGTCAAGATTGCCTTGTAATGAAGATCACTCATTGTAACTTTATAGTATATGCGTTTTTTAAATTATCTTTTAGAAATGTTCTAAACTGGGTTACATGTTAGATTGGCATTTCATTATCTGTTAATCTACTAGAAAATTAATTAAAGGTTGAAACAGCAATAATTGTGTTTTACCTTTAACATAATGAATTCAAGAACATAGTAGGACAATAACACTTCTAACATCTATTTATTCATGCTGTAAAAAAAATTATAATTTGTGATGAATTGTAAATCCAAATTAAAAACTATTTTTATCATTAAATTCTTATTTTTTCAGGAAAATATTTAGATATCACATGTATCACACAAATTGACACACGCAATACCACTTCTAACATCTGTTTATTCATGCTGTAAAATGTTTATAATTTGTGATGATATCTTCTGAATGAATTGTAGTGCCAAAAATAGTAAATCCAAATTAAAAACTATTTTTATCATTAAATTCTTATCTTCTAAGGAAGATATTCAGATAACACACAAATTGAAGCTTGTTATGTAAATATAATGTTTAGTCACTATATTTTCCCTGACCAGTATTTATCAGTAGAAGCCTTAATAATTACTGGATTAACTGTAGTTAGTAATAAAATGTATCATAACGATTACCGAGATATTTACGAACTTCCTCATAAGGGATTGACTGACTGTTTAAGTTATATATCAGGAGTTAAAGATTCCAACCTGAATTGATAACATTCATAAAATATATATTACCAAACCAGTTTTTAAAATTAAAGTATCATTTTAATTGTTAAAGCTAATAAAACACAGAACTATCTATCAAAAATGGATGGAATTTCAAGGATACTTTGACAATAGTATTTAACTATCTGAATATGAACGGTCATCATCATTTTAATTTTTCCAAATAAAATAAACCGGAATATTAATGAAAACATAAAAAACTCTCTAAAATGAAAAACAATAATATCAAATTCACACGAAGAAAGATAAAGGAACCAAACAGGTCACATTCGTGATAAAAAGCGAGTAATATTACAACAAATAAAACACAAAAACGAAATGTTTCTGTAAAGTACAATCACGGTTATAATAGAAAGTCTTTAATAATGTATTTCATTTATTAAAAAGGAAGAAACCGGCTAAAAAAACCCGTTACAGCATCTACGAATTTATCTAAAAAGGACC
Organism: Mytilus trossulus; assembly: GCF_036588685.1. Taxonomy (NCBI): domain Eukaryota; kingdom Metazoa; phylum Mollusca; class Bivalvia; order Mytilida; family Mytilidae; genus Mytilus; species Mytilus trossulus. Next base: position 76,488,799 of record NC_086382.1, on the reverse strand, counting down.
TATCACCTTTCTGGAAATCTTCTCTTATTTTTCGTCTATAATCTTCTTCCTGTCTTTTATATTCATCTTCTTGTCGTTCTGCTTCTTCTTTCTGTCTGTTCCTTTCCCTTTCCTGTTGTTCTCTCATTTTACGTCTGATTTTATCCATTTCTCTCTCATGTTGCTCTCGGAGTTCTTCTTCTATTCTTTGGCGTGCTTTTTCTCCTTTATCTCTATCTTGTCTTTTCCTTTCCTCTTCCTGTCTTTTTTGGTCCTCTTGTCTTTTCCGTTCATTTTCCTGTTGTTCTTTCATTTGTTTTCGCATTTCTTCCATTTGTTTTTTTAGTTCTTCTTCCATCTTTTGACGAGCTTTTTCTCTTTCTTCTCTATCTTTTTTTTGCTTTTCTGTCCGCATCTTTTCAATTTCCTCTTTGATTTTTGAATCCATTTTTTCAAACATTGCATTAGTATAGCATGTACCTCCATTTGTTTGTACGTTTTCCTGGATCATTTCTAGAAGTTTCGATACTTGAGCCTCTCTCTTTTCTTCATCAGCTGTGTTATTTATCCACATGCATCTCTGATTAATTTTCTCCAAATATTCACGCCATATGTCAGGAAAGTGATCTTGATATCTTCGAAATTTTCCCTCATCACTATCTTTTCCTTTCAAGTGATCAACTTTTGTTAAAAGAACTATCGCATAACGATGCACGTTTTCACCAAACATTTGAAGTGTTTGGTCTAATGTTTGTTTGTCCTCTTCTGAATATCTTCCTGATTGAACAACAAGTAAAAAGCAATGGACACCTGGTGCAAGAATTCCGACACATTTTGTGACTTCATTTTTGGTAATCTCGACATTCTGTTTGTGATCAAATAGTCCTGGAGTGTCTACTACCACTATTTTCTTGTCACCTCTTATTGCTTCTGCCATTTTGCATTTCTGAGTAACAGAACTACCAAAATCTCCAGACTCGAATACATCTTTTCCTATAATACTGTTTCCAGTTTCACTTTTCCCTACTCCTGTTTTACCAATTAACACGATTCTTATTTCTTGTCGCAATGAAAATACCTTTTGCACTTCCTTGCCACTAACATGTTTAGCTGAAAAAGAAAAGTAAATCATCACTTTGATCTAAAAACAAACCAAGCATACCAATAACGTACTTATATTATTGGATCGGCCTCGATGGTCACTAGATAGTGTTTCCTCCTCTAGTACGGCTGGTCATGGGTTTGAAACCCGGGTAAGCAAACAAAAGACTATATAAATGGTATTTACTACTTCTCCTCGTAGTACGCGTCATATGTATGGTGTTAATCACAAATACGTCGACTTGGAGTCGAATTTTTTCCCCCGGTAAGGTGACATGACGTCCTGCGGACTGTTAACGTGTGATCTAGCACGTTAAAGATTCGGCTGATCGAGTCAGTAAAGTACAAAACAGAGTTAATACTTCTATTACAATTATAACATGTTCTATTTGTGAATATTCAAATTAATTAGCCGATGGACGTTAAATAACCATCAATAATCTATTATTAGTGTACTTTTAAGTAGATTTTAAAACTCATTGTGACGAAACTATTCTAATGATTGAAGTACTAATACAAAATTAGGTAAGGGAAGTAACAACAAATTATTGTACAAATAAAGCAAAGTACCAAGGGGCGGATGTATTCTTTGATAAAGACTTAGAAGAAGAAAAACAATAAGTGACCAGACAAATAAAGATGACAGTGAAATAGAAAAAGAAATGAATGGTATTGAAAAAGTGATAAATGAGATATATGAAGGAAAGGCGAAATGGGACAAGACCCCTAAATGACCTTGAGATGAGGAACACAGATTTTTGACTCTCATTGAAAAATTAGTCCGCCATGCATATGTGGGAGCTGTGATTTTAAAAATTGACATAAATGAACTAGGACTGGTGTTTTATAGAGCTGATGCGATGTGAAAAAAAGTATACAAAAATAGACCTGATCAAAAAATTACAAAGGACATATTTTTTAATGATTTGTATGGTCAGAATTTTGGGATATTTCCTGTGGAAAGTGACATCTTTCACTATCTTTCGGGGTTGGGCACTTGACGGGAAAACGAATCACACTTGCCACCCCGAAAATCGCACCACATATGTCCAAGTGTCTCAGCTTCAAAACGAGCTATCATACATATCCAAGTTTACGATATGGCCTGAGCAACAGAAGAAAACGTTAACATTATGGCCTATGGAGAATCTAATGCGCATATTGCCCCAAATGAGTTCAAATGAGATCTAACAAAAAATGAGTGGATTTTAGAGAAATTCCTGAATTCCTTAGGTTCGAAAACAAGACGTAAAAAATCGATAAGAAAGCTAAAGGGAGACAATGGATAAAATGTTGTATGAATCAAATATCGAGTTTGAATTTGTCTCGGTTAACACAGTGTTGTCAGAATAAATTGATCGGTTTTAATATTAGGATCAGGTATACACCTCGTTTTCCATCTTACTTCTGCATGTTTGTATTTAAAAAGTAGACCTATTTTCTGCATAAATTCATCTTCGTCATATCTGCATGGTGTTATTCTGGGGATTTGCCAACAATATATTCTACATTATAAACATATTTCATGCATTGGTCATGTTTACACACATTCTCGTGACCTGATTTGAGATTTTTTCTTCAAAATTACATTCTCTAATTTTGAATGATACACACAGGCACAATAAAAAAAAACATATTTCGCGTAATATGTCTCTCCGAAATTTGAAATTGATAAAGAAGAAATGACATGTTATATTTTATCTTACATGTGTACTTTCAGTTTTAATTTGGTTCTAAATTTAGATTTAGTTTTCCCATAAATTACACACGGAATAGAAGACACCTGTTTATTTTCTGTACATGTAGAAAAAGATGAAAACTAGGAGTTGAATTCCATAGTTTTTACTTATTCTAAGATAAATGTTAGAGTGAGACAACTTTTAACCCTTCCCTTTCAGGCATTTTAGACATTTACTTATCGAAAATAAAGTATCAAAGTTTAAATGAATACTGTATTCGAATCAATGGTCATACACATGCAATGCTGGTCTCAAATGACAGATAATTGGTAAAATATGTAAAACGTGCTATACATGATATAGGCCTTTAAATATAGATTTCCGTTACATTCAAGATAATAGAATTCAAGTCCTGTACATAAATTCAGTTATCACGGTGCGCTGTACTATTACGTTGGTTCGTTATTAGTGAGTTTAAGAAAACTCAAATTTCATTGGTGGTTAGTGAACCATACAATTTGACGTCACGAACCCTTTGTTAATTCGGGTCCAACAGGAGAGGCTGCTTAAGGGCATACGATACAGTTTTGATCCTGTATTTACAAGTTCATGAAAATTGCATATAGGCTATTTTTTACCTGATTAAATCAAATATGTAATAAAAAATATACCTTCATGTGCTACTTTATGAGTAAAAAGAGATCGATTTTTTTTATATTTGCTCAAAATTCAGATTTGTGGTCGTAATTTCTTTTTCGAAAGAAAGACATAATTTTTTTGTTATAAAAGATATACACAAATTGTTTTTTGTTAGATAATCGGTAATTTCTGTATTTTATAAGTATCCTAAATAAATATGCATTTTTGTATTCAGAAATGACTCATATTAATCAAATGTTCGTGAATTGAGGAAAAAACGTCATTTTTTGCTGCATGTTTATCAAAATTAAAAAAAATCCTCTTTTTACAGTTTTATAAAATTTGGGTCACATAATCTCCCTGCAAAATGAAACAAATTGCCGTTTTGAAAAATAGGGGTCCATGAACCTCAGTTTGAAGTCGCGAAAATAACATTTTACGTTAGCAACGTCATTACCTCCCCTATAACTGTATCGTATGCCCTTAAAGGAGATATGAGATGATTTTTTTATTTTTTTTTTGGTAAATTAATATTTATTTATACATAATTACCCCCCAAAAAACATCGAAAGCAATATAATTATCGTTTAAATGGATAAATAATGAATCTAAATGTATCGATCTGTCGACCTACTAATTATGCATATTTCAATCCCGGAAGTCACTCAGAACGAGGCTGTGACGTAAGTGGTTACATCAATCATATTTGACTGACGGGTGTATAGGCATAATTAGCGCAATTTCATTTTCGAATATCTTAAAAAAAAAGCATGACAGTGATTCAAAATGGTTCTGTGTGCTACCAGTGGATGCAACAGAAGGCATAAGACAGTTTGAATTTTTTTTTTCGTTTTCCGAGTAGATCATCATATAACCCAGGAAGAGATAGGACTTCCTTCCAAGCACTAGTCATAGACTTTGTTCCGCCCACTTTACAAATGTTTGTTACGATCGTGACCCAGAAGTTAAGAAGAATCTCGAGGGATGTCCTACCATGAAGCCAAAACTCCAAATGCAGTACCTGATATTCCATTGAAACAACCAACAACAGCTGAGCCCAGTCCATTTATACCTATACGCAGGGAGCTTATAAAAAGCAGAGATAGGCTGAAGAAAATATTTTTTTTTCTTCGCAAATATTTTTTGGTTCCCTTCATAATTTTTTTTATATAGTTTAGTCATATTTGTGTATAATTGTATAGCCAAATATATCTCAATATTAAAAATTGGTATTTTGTACCTCCTGTGTGTACCTTACTATCTGTTCACGTGTGCAGGTGTGTGCACTGAAATTGGACATAATAAATTAAAAGTCATCAACATTGATATAGAAGTTACAGGTATCGGCACACGTTCTCTACAACGCTTGATTTACCTTTGAAGTTGAAAGCTACAGGTGTCATGCCCCCGGGTGGTGATATGTAAGACACCGGCAATACGCGCTATTGCGTAACATGCGCCGAATCTGTGTACATCCATGGGCTCACCTACTGGGTTCACAGGTGAGGTTGGCAATTGTTACGGATATAAGTTACGTAATGCATATCTGTTTAACCTGTTTGAATAAACAATAGTCAATACCTAACTGTCGGATATGGGGTATTACAGAATAGAGAAAAAAAGGACTGGACAGTGCAGCTTTTAAAAGGGGCGGATCGAAAATATTGGGTTTGTGAATTTACTTTGTAAACAATGGAGTACGATAACAATAATTAAATAAGCAAAATAAATAGAGAATTAAGAAGTAATGCTTCTAAAGTAAAAAAATAATTTAAAAAAAAAGCCTGTCAGTCCCCAAAACTAATACATAACCTGGAGTTGGTACATAAATTTCTATGAGTTTTCTAATAGAAATAAGGCAGGTATGAAAGGTGTATTGCAATAAGTTATTAGTACTTACCCTTATTATTTTATTCTTTAATTAATAATCATTTTATTTCTTAATAAAAAATAATTGTGAAGATATGCCAAGTGATGCTTTTAAAATGACAGACAATTGATGCAAGGTTATTGCGGTGAAAAACTAAACGCAAAAGGTGATTTGAATGTGCAACGAATATTTTGGCTAGTGAATGTATGCAAGTCTTTATATTGCATAAGACATAAAGCTTTATTACATAGTTTTAACTTAAATAATGCAAATACATCCAATTGATACCAGACCTGGGAGTAGTAGATTATGTATAAGTATAGACTGAGTTAGTTGAAACATTATTTTATTTGCCGAATTAAAGCAAATTGGATTAGACACAAGTAAATCATACAACATGGACAATATAAAATTACAATTATACTAGTAGGATATAATGGACATACATATAAGGCAAACAGTTTATAGAATAATACTAGCTTTCATTCGTAAAAAAGAGAAAAGGAAAGTCTGAAAAGTCATATGATAATGTGACAATGACGTGTGTACTTATGATGACGATCATGATGTTCCGTGCCAGTAACAGTAACGCTCTATCATAGATTATCAAGTCTTAACAAAAGCTGTTTGACCATTGTATGAAATTTTGAACATGTTTGAAATTTGAATATTTCGTTCATTCGAAAGTTCAATGTGTTCGCAAATTAATAGTTTTGTATCTAAAACAATGCTTTCAGAAGGCCAGTTAAGATAATTGAATAAGGTTTTCTGTATGATGTGAATTTTGGACAAACAAAGAAGTAATGGTAGACATCCTCAATATCTGACCCACAATGACAAGGAGGATCATTTATAATATTAGCTCTAAATAGATCATTGTTATAAATGAATGGGAACAGCTCAATTGCGTTATTGGGCCGTACAAATGAAACGTTTCAATTTTACATAATCGTTTATCGTGGTTTTTTTTCAAATTTCTGTAATGCATTACTGCTCTCTGTTTTCTGTCGTGAAGATAGTCCTGAAACCAATTCAATAAGTGTCCGTCAATACTGTAAGCTTTCATGTTACATATTATACGGCCCCTATGCCAAACTTTGTCGAAGTTAGATAGAAGTCACAAAATACAAAACAATTTAAAGACTGAAGATATACCACACAGAAAAAATATTAAAAAAAAATAAGTCAGTACTCATAGAACATTTTCAATGGGATTATTATGGAGGAGAAGAGACATATGGATTTATTTTACTGTTTTACAACTTTTTAAAATATTTCTTTTAATACCCCCCCCCCCCCCCCCCCCCCGAACCCCCTGTTATGTCATACTTATAACACATTTATTGGTGACAGCTTTAGTGATTCAAATTTTACACCCGTCATACTTGGTAAGGTGATAGTTATTCTATTATTTTTATTCATTTGCTTGTTAAAGAAATTTTTCATGAAGCTTGATTGATGAAAAAAAAAAAAATTTTATCATGCAAAGGATATATCTGACGCCAAAATGAAGCCATTTATAGATATCAAGCCACTTTGACATGTTATCTTTATAACAATTATTTGATTATTGATATCTATTGAATAATTTTAAGTAACAAGGTTACTTCATTTATAATAAATCCAAAATTTTGTATTTTCCTAAATTTTTTTTTTCTTGTTATTAGAAAAATAATTTCGAAAATTTTTGTGACTTTTTGTACTGGGACGATTTGTCCGTGACTTTTTGGCTGTGAATTTTTGTCCTGTGACTTTCTGTCCTACATTCTTTACAACCTATCCTTTTCTCTTATTAAATGTAATTAAATTTTACTCAAACATTTTTATGAAATGTATCTTTATTATTTTATTAATTAATTATTGATATAGTATTTTTATATTATATCGACATTGCTTGAAACATCGTCAATGTCGGATGACGAATTTATATCTTCTACTTGATTATTTTCTACAAGTAACAGCTCAAAATGATAGGTCGAATATTTAAAGTTAGAGAGTTGCCTTGAAAATTGATGCTAACACTGTCCATTGTTTAATTATGCAGAAATATGATCGACTTCGTCCTAATTGAGACATTTTCTCGGCTTGTATCCACTGACGTCATCACGATCACGTGACCGGTATCTCATACAAATCAAAGATTACGACAAGCGCTGGATTCTTTGACCATTTAAAGGCCGTTAAATGACGTTTTGACAAGAAAAATTTATTACAATTATTTTTTTTGACCAATATTTATTAATTAATTAAAAAAAAAAAAAAAAAAAAAATTGTGACACGTCTCCTTTAAATAACTTGTTGTTATCAGAAGAAAATTGTATTAAAAAAAAGAAATTGTCAGGGAGTATTTTATATTATATAATATTTCTTGAAAGGAATTGTTATAATTGTACGCACATTAACGAGAAGTCGTGCAATAGCAAATACAAGTATTGACGTTAATTATAAAAAAAAAACGAGGATACATGTACACGTGATTGGCGACCATAAGCACATGGCGACCACATAGTTAATTGAATTTTTTTTTTCAATGTTTTTTCGTTACCGTTGCTAATTTTCAAATATAAATAAATGGTGAATAATGCCCCTTAGTAAAATGTTAGGACTACCAGAGTTAGGAAAAAAATTAAATCTGGCGAGTTTTGAAATAACCTGTTCAGTTGGTATGCGTACCGGAGCCATGACAAAATATTCAGTTCGTTGATTGTGTCCATTATCATGTGAAAGGAGAATATCATCGTGGCTACACACCCACATTAATGTGTTTCAATACTTGATTTTATAAGACGCGTCCTGGTCTGCATACTTAATTTAGTTATTGTTTATTTACACAGTCAATTAAATGGAATGTACCCATAATGCTTTGTATTGATATTGCATATGTAGTTCAACTTTAAACATGGTGTAAGATGTGGGAACTCGTGCATTACAAACATGTACATGTAGGTATATTATTTGCAAAAATTCTGTTTGAATAACAAGAATCCACATCAATAATACACTAATCTCCGTTGTTTCTTCTTCTATGAACGAGATTCACCGATGAACAAGAGGTCAATTGGTATTTAATGTAAACAATACATGTGACATCAAGTCAAATGATTATCAAATATAGGTGTTCCTGATGGATATTGGAGTACAGAGTTACATGCGATTCACACAACCTTACTATTATTACTGTCTTCTTTTCAATAATAAACGGGTCACAGGCTTTTCAATTTAATTTTAGCTGTCTTGTAATACATCAGTAATTTGTTTCGTACATATATTAATTACACATGTGTGATATTTTCTACTGGACATTTAATCTAGCAATAATTAATCTGGATTAACAGAGTATTCAGACAGTGTTTTTTTTTTGGTTTTTTTTTTAAATTCTAGTTTTAGGAGTCATGTCAGCACAGCTCATGCGGTCTGCCAGGAAAAAGAAAAAGCAAAAGTGAATTTATTGATTTTGGCATTTTGTTAACTAACAATACTCAGAAGGCTACACAAAGACTTGTTTTAGAGGGGGTCAATTTATTGTACAAACATAAAATATGCAAAACAAAATTGGGTCTATTGACCAATGGACATCAGCATTTATCATTAGTGTAAGTGTAGATTGTCCTGTGCATTCAGGTAGATTACAAGAATAACTTAAATACAAGTTAGTTGTACGTTTGGGTGCAAAACGAAATCCTAATAATTTAGGTTGGAAGTTATATGAGGAGCAATTTAGGTTGCGCAAAGCCCTTAATCCGGCAAGTTCGTGGGCTATGGTAGATCAAGAGCTTTGTTTATTATATATGACTGATAGTAGTGGCACGCAAAATTTTGAAGTAGTTTCTTCTGGTTGCAATACATTTTCTGCTAATAGAAATGAGAATAAAAAGTTGAAGTGCTATGCCGTCAATTATAGCGGCAAATGTTTCAATTCATTTTGTCAATATAGTCATGCATGTATACAATGTCATGGTGTTCACTCAGTTATAAACTTTCAATTCAAGCAATATAATTTGACTTCGCAAATAAGACCAAATTCAAGGGTCGGACAATCATATGTCAACTCAAGATTTTCAAAACCTGGAGTAATGTATTCTCATTTTTTTGTATTCAGGCAACAGCAACAAGCAAGACAGAGAGCTCCTCCTGGCACATCTATGGCAACTAGGGCATACCTCAATACAAATTGAAAGCTCGCAAGAGTCACTTGAAAATTATCCGAACAGGGAGGCAGCTGAGGAATTGTATTTAGGATTTTCCCTTGGCTTTCGTTCACAATATACAGGACCTAGGGAACATGTTATGTCAAAAATTTGCTTTCCGCAGAGCACTTTGAATGGGAAACTTTTAACAAATTAAAAAAAGAAAGAAAGTTGTGTAGGATTTAAGGCCCTTTTTCAAAATTGCCAATTTCAAATTTACGCATTTCACCAATTGATCTAGTTCCGAAATCAGATGGGTGATGGCGTTTAATAACTCACTGATCACGTCCTGATTTATATTTGTGTAAATTCTTATATTGAACCCGCACTTTGTAAAGTTAGTTATTCCACTTTAGACAGTATACTTGGCAAGATTTATGCATTGGGAAGTAATGTTTTCTTGACCAAAATGTGGCTAATTGGCTAATTGTGAATCCTGCTGATTTTGATTTAATGGGCATGCAATTTGATGGTTATTACTTCGTTGATAAAGCGTTAAAGATGGGATACCCGCTGTCATGTAATCTCTTCAATACCTTTGCTAATTTTCCTCAGTGGGTTGTTAAATTATATTGATCATTATTAAGATGATTTTATTTTTATTGGGGCCGAAAACACAAATGATTGTTTAGTGTTGATGGATACATTAACGAATGTTTGTAATGAGTTGGGTGTTCCCATTGCAGAAAATAAAACAATGGGACCAACCACATTTATCCTTTTTTGGGATTCCTTTTGAAATCTCATGATGATATTAATTCCACCAGAAAAGCTAGAAAAGCTTGAAGTGCTACTTGAACTATTAGAAAAAAATTACATTTAAAGAGCTTGAATCTGTGACAGGGTTAGTCTCATTTTGTTCAAAAGCCATTTCATCTTCACGTGCATTCATTCGTAGATTCTATGATTTGATGGGGTATGCAAGGAAGCCGTTTCATAAAATAAGTGAAATGAACAAAATTATGACTGGATTTTTTAATATTCCTACTTCCAAAATCCTACTACCTAGATTGAATTGTCTGTATGGATTTTGTTTCTGGTTTGAAAATATGATTTGGTTATTTATTTTCCTACTTCATGTTCAAGATTCCTACCAGAATTAATTCATAAATTCCTACCAGAAAATCTTTCTACCTGGAAAGTTATCTTGAACTGGATTCTTGTTTGCTAATGACACACATTTTGCAGTGTTAAATGCAAGCAAGTTCCAGTTCACAAATTCAAAGGTTTGAGGGCAAAGAATGAAAAGTTGTGTTGGAATACAATGCTGCCCGGTAGAGTCACACAACTACAATGTAGAAATGTATGAAAATATGGCTTATCATGAATTGATATTCATGTCAACACTTCGGTGTTGACATGAATATCAATAATGTGGTCATTTTTATAAATTTCCTGTTTACAAAACTTTGAATTTTTCAAAAAACTAAGGATTTTCTTATTCCAGGCATAGATTACTTTAGCCGTATTTGGCACAATTTTTGGGAATTTTGGATTCTCAATGCTCTTCAACTTTTTACTTGTTTGGCTTTATAAATATTTTGATATGAGCTTCACTGATGAGTCTTATGTAGACGAAACGCGCGTCTGGCGTACTAATTATAATCCTGGTACCTTTGATAACTATTTACACCACTGGGTCGATGCCACTGCTGGTGGACGTTTCGTCCCCGAGGGTATCACCAGCCCAGTAGTCAACACTTCGGTGTTGACACGAATATCAATAATGTGGTCATTTTTATAAATTTCCTGTTTACAAAACTTTGAATTTTTCGAAAAACTAAGGATTTTCTTATTCCAGGCATAGATTACCTTAGCCGTATTTGGCACAATTTTTGGGAATTTTGGATTCTCAATGCTCTTCAACTTTTTACTTGTTTGGCTTTATAAATATTTTGATATGAGCGTCACTGATGAGTCTTATGTAGACGAAACGCGCGTCTGGCGTACTAATTATAATCCTGGTACCTTTGATAACTATTTACACCACTGGGTCGATGCCACTGCTGGTGGACGTTTCGTCCCCGATGGTATCACCAGGCCAGTAGTCAACACTTCGGTGTTGACATGAATATCAATAATGTGGTCATTTTTATAAATTTCCTGTTTACAAAACTTTGAATTTTTCGAAAAACTAAGGATTTTATTATTCCAGGCAAAGATTACCTTAGCCGTATTTGGCACAACTTTTTGGGAAATTTGGATTCCCAATGCTCTTCAACTTTTTACTTGTTTGGCTTTATAAATATTTTGATATGAGCGTCACTGATGAGTCTTATGTAGACGAAACGCGCGTCTGGCGTACTAATTATAATCCTGGTACCTTTGATAACTATTATCAAGACTAACAGTAATTCTTATCAATTTTAGATGATTTTGTATCTGCCTGCCAAACATATTTAGTAATTAATTAAATCAGCAATTGTGCATAATCTAACTCATTATTTGTTCATTAAACTTATATCTTCATGTTTATGTATACCACAATTTCTAGCTTGCATATATTGCAGTTTCCTTATAAATTTCAAAAGTCTATTTTAAAAAAAAAAGGAATTAAGGTGGTCCCAAACACTTTCACTAAGTTTAATTTGGCTCGTTTAATTTTCATACAATTGTGGCAAAGTATTTACTTTGACCCTTCAACAAAAAATATAAAACTTTAAAAAAATTTGAACCAAGCATTTTATCAGAAAAATTACACTGTTTATATAGCAGTTTGACAAGAACTAATTTTGATCATTGACACTGGGGTAAAGCTGATGACCGTAACTGTATTCACGGTCATCCCAAGATGTCGGACGAAAAATTAGGTCAGTTTCTGTATTATCTGTTTAAGTGTTTCTATATCATTTTCTTTACAAATCATTCATTGAAACGATGTAAATATATAAAAGAATCACTTGGAAATCACTGATTACTTCCGAGAAATGTGCATGAAACGGGAAATTCGATTTGAAAAAATCGCTAAGATGACCGTAAATCACAATCAAGATGACCGTAACAGAATCAGCGATTCATAACAAGGGTGACCGTAATTTCTTTTAAGATGACCGTAATTTGTAAATAATGACCGTAACTTTTAAAGGATGACCCTCAATTCTAAGAAATATCCGTATTTATATATAACTACCTTTTTGTATCAAATGATTAATCGTGTTGTTATAAACATATTAATATGATAGTATTATCATATAGGTAGAAGAAAATAAGTAGTCCTTCAAATGCAAAGATTACCATATGTATGGGGTGTTTTTTTTACAGTAGAGGGTTTAATTTTTAAAATGACTTTGCAAAATGACATCCTACAAAAGCGCGATAAAATATCACCTCACAAGTATAATGAACAAAATGCGGTGCACAGCCTCCAACTGCTCGACAAAAGTTTTTTTTTATTTCTGGGATTCCTTTTAATGACATATAATAAATACACATTTTTAAAAATTTCAATGCATGTAAACCCATTGATATTATATCGTCTTCCATTTTGTCGTGCAAATAAAATAACAGAAATATTTTGAAAATATTATACGACTAAACTAGTGAAGGTGAGCTCCAGCAAAGAAGATCCTTAAAATAGTCTTGTAAGAATAGCGTATCACAAGGCGGAACGTTGTCAATTTGTATATATACAGAAATGATATTCATACAATCAGGATTCTACTTCTTCAAAATTGTCTCCACATTACGCCAGTTGATGCTCACAATCGTAGAAATGGAAACCATTGTAGGGATGACGCTCTGCCAATTTTGCTCTTGAAAACCGATAAATTTATCCACAAAGTACCATTACGATCGATCGTTATATATCAGTTATATCGTAAACGACAAATGTATCTACTAGCTAATGAGTATCAGTTAATGACCATGTCTGCATTGATTCAACTTAAAAATATTGTCTGTTCGGATGTCAGGTGGAATTTTGGAAAATTCTTAAGCATTTAAAAAAATTCTAATTAAATATTTCGTGCCGTAGAAGGGCCGACTAAACATTGTCAGTGGTTGACGATTATAAACCATGGTTATCACACACAAGAAAGTCATATTTTTTTCGAAGATATCCATTTTCATCATCCAAATTAAAAGACTGACGTCAGGTACTTTTAGAAAAAATTAGCTATTCGAACACACCTACTCTGTTTTTGTGATTCATTAGATTCACATATTTCACTTGACCCATATATTTCATCTTTTCGTACTGTGATTTTTTGACGTTATAAAATCACTTGTAGCTTTGATATATATAAAGATGATAGAATCTGAAGTGAGATGCTACATCGAATATTCTTGCTTTGTAAGACAAAATATACACCAAACATGCCCTAACTTAAAAAGGTGCACTCGACTTTCTCTTTCCGATACAATCGTTACCTATTTTGGGGATTTTTTTTCATGATTCAGTCACATAATGGAAGGGCAGACACGAACATTTTTGAACTAAAATATTGATATGTTCTCCGTCCATGGTAAAAAAAATTTAGATAAATCAGATTATGAATTTTCTACATCCAATTTATAGATACCCATGTCGTCGACTTGATATCTTATTGTTTTGCATTACTATGTAATAGATACATTGAAAACTTATGCAAATGGTGTTTTTAAAATAAAACACTTCGTAATTGAGAAGAAAATTGTCTTTTTATTTATTTCTATTAACTTAATAAAATTTTGTTACTATATCAAACATTACAGTAAACATTTATCGCTTTCTCGATAAACAAAGAGCTTAATATTCCCTTAACAACACAATGTCATTTTACGTTTAGGAGATTTTACAGAGTTATCTCCCTGTAGTGTTAGGTACCACCTTAATTCCATGAATTTCCTTTTTTCTTTGTTGTTGAGATTTAAACTTATCATTGACCTAGTTGTGTATTTGTGAAGGCCAAGCTTAAAATACAATACAGTTATCTCCATTCTAATGCCACATATTAAAATAAATGTCATTTAATAAATATTTTGGCTTAAAAATGGCATAAATGAAAAAGTCCGCGAAACTGTTGCATTGTCTTTAGAATCTAAACAATGTGACGTCATGTGTTTACTCTGGATGTCAAACATGAATACTAAACATATTTTTACTTTTCGTACGCTTCAGAATGGTTTCAATATAGACTAAAAGAAGATTTTGAGGCTCAAAATGTGAATATCTTGTTTATTTTTTGAGAAATTACATATCCCAGAATTCAAAATGGTGGCTTTCTTAGTTACGGACTGGTAGAACGTGGAATCTAACCCCTCAAAATATTAATCAACGTCCAATGAAAATTGTCGTTACAAACTAATTGCATTAGAATAGATTATTACTCTTTTCTGGTAGGAATTTAAAACAAATTTTCCTACTATTTTCCGTGTACATTCCATATATAAAGAATTGCCTTCGGAAAAATAACTACTCCAAAAATAACCTCTGGTTTCTGGAAATCTTAAATTAATATACTATGTAGCACATTAATCCTAAATTGTTAATGCAAACTCAGAGACAAGTGAATTATTGCTGAAAATGGCCGAAATATATTTCTCTTTCACCAAAAGTTTAATTTTTGCACATTTGTTGGTTTGTTTAAGTAAACAATGACATCAAACGCTCTATTTTGTTGCACTTAAAGGCTACTTTTAAATACATTCTTAATAGGAGGAAATAATTGCTGGTCTGATACCTTACAATCTAATTAAAAACTGATCTCTCATGCTCCCGTTTTCTGATATTCATAGTAACAGAGAAGATAATATTAAATAACAATTATTGTCGGCAGTTTTTTTTGACTAATTTATGTTAAATAATGAAATAATTCTTTCCCTCAGTATTGTTCTTTTGTATTCGTTCAATTGTTTGTTTAAAGTCTTAACATCAGGTTGTCTCGTGTGTTCCAGTTTATTAGGAATAGGTATAGATTCATTTGATAGTAATCGCGTGTTTAAGACTATCATTTATAATGCAACATTTTACTGAAGACAAAAAAACAGTTGGCAACGACACATGATTACTATCATATGAATTAAATATTTTAACAGACTGTTACGGTAGTTTGTATTTCAGTCAGATTAAATCAAAGAAAGAAACAATCATTTCGTTCGTTTATTACAGGTTTCCCGAATGGATCCCGTACACACAAAGCCGTCATTGAATTTTTGAAAATAATTGATATAATCCCTTGATGTCAACGAAGTGTATGTAATATGCAAATACTAAAATACCATTTGCACTGTATCCGTTACGAATTTCAAATGAAGAATGATAAAAAACAGACGACCTGACCTATTCACGATTTTTGAATAAGATAGGAAATAATATACATTACAGTACATTTATGCTTACTTTTTGTTTAACTTCATAATAAAGGTATAATATGCAGACGAGTTTTTATCGCACTTACAGCCATCCATGTGACAAATTGTTAAACAAATAGATAGATATGAAGAATATTTCACAAACAGAGCGTGCAAGACATTTGAAAGCAGAAACGAAGTTTCATTTGCAGAAAAATCTACCATTTAACATAATTTTATTAATCTTGTGTAACTTAAAACAGGTTTTGTTATTCAGCTTGTTGATATTTAATTAAATTCCATTGCTGGTTGTGTTATGCGATTCATATTTACTGTTGAATAATAATATAGTTTCATTTTCACTGTAAGGAGGATGCATTTTAATTGTACATTCAGTACATGCGATGGATTTTCATAGAAGGAAATTCTTTGTCATCATATAAACATTTCTAATATAGCCGACTCTCTTACAAAATGTTTGAAGTTAGAAGGATTAAAAATATATGAAAACTTTGTAAGTGAAATACTGATATGATATATCAATAAATTTTACAAAAAAAGCATTTATTGCTAATATTGTCAATTCTATTTTTTCCAGATCCAAATCTATTTGTAGAATAACATTTAAGGAAATAAGGAATTTCATATTCCAGGCAGAGATTACCTTCGCCGTATTTGGCACAACTTTTGGGAATATTGGATCCATAATGCTCTTCAACGTTGTACTAGTGTGGCTGTATACATATTTTGATATTCACTGGTGAGACTTATGTAGACGAAACGCGCGTCTAGCGTACTAAATTATAATCCTGGTACCTTGATGACTTTTTATTTATCCTTTCCTATGACATACTATCATTGATTACATATATCTTGGACAAAGATAAATGTAATAAATGATGGCATTAAGCCACTCCGCATCACCTAAAAGGCCATGTTTTTGGTTTCGGTTTAAATTTACATCACATATTAATAAAACGTCATAAGAGCTATTTTCTTAATGCTTGTAGTTTAAAGGTGTGGTTGGCTTGCTTGCTTTGCTTGTATAAATGTTTACTTTAGTATTGTAATTATTTTGAGAAATCATTAATGCAAACAAAGCAAGCAAGCCAACCAAACATGCTCTAAATAATCCATCTCAGATAACAAAAACCAACCCAAGAACGATCTTCGTTTCGCGATTGAATGAGCGTAACATTTCCATCTCGCACAATACTGCCTCACAGTTGACGCTTGGATGACTGGACAATATTTCGTATGTAATTGTGTATGCATCTCATACAGTGAAAATACAGTTCGACCAAAAATCGAGTCACCTTTATTTATGCTTCAATTTATTAAAAATAGTTGTTACTAATAAACAAATACGTAATTGTAAAAAATACAATGCCATTTAGAAACATTTTATCGTTACAAGTTTAATTGGTTGTATACCATGGGGTATAACAACCGTAAAATTGGTTAAAAATGCGATATCGGCAAATAGATTGTTCAAATATGTTAACGAATGACTAATTGACGTACCACGCTGACGTGCGTTCATTATTAATTTTTCATTAGTTAGAATTTTGAATAATGAAAAAATAATGAAGAGCGTTCTTTAGTGCGGTTATTGTCGTTCTCTTCACCTACATATTGTATGTTTATTAAAACAAAGTAAACTGCTCGTGACAGCATTGGTTGAACACTCTTTTAAATAGATCGTTCTGTGGATTACTTGTAGACCTCGAAGAAATAAATTATCTGTGTATCTCAAACTTAATTAACTTTCAAATAAAGAATGGTCGGTGTTTTTTTACACTAAATGCGACCGTGTGTTTTATGATTTGTTGATATTGAAAATATGAAACCCGTTGTACAACGGCTACAAGCAAATTTCGGACGAATTGTGCACATCCTGCTACAAGCATGAAATTTGGCATAGACTTTCCTCAACTATTACTCTCTTATTTCAGATAGGGAGGCGTTTAAAAGGTGTTATAATCATGCTACTAACATAATATTTGGTACCAACCATTGTTATAAACTACCTTTGGATATATGCTATAGATAAGGTGTATTCAAAAACCCTACTTCCGGTAAAATCTAACATGGCAGATATATTACTAGAATAAGCTGATATTTAGAGGGGGTAATTGAAATGTGTTTTAACGTATTGCTACTATCATTACATTGTGCTGGAACCTTTCTTTTATGTTTTTCATGGAAACAAGACATATCTCTTTAAAAACATTACTTCCAGTATATCCAAAATATCAATTTTCTATTTTAATATTCAACTTTTTTCAAAATGTAAAGAAAATGTTTTTGCTTATTTTTTTTTTGCTTGTCATTAAACTATTGGCTTCTAGTCGTCCTCAAAATCACTAATTTTATTCTGTTGTAAAGTTTTTAATAACACTTCCGGTAAAAAAACAAAAGCCAATACGGTGTAAATTTAAAAAAATTAGTCCTCAATTCATATCTTTGATTTGGAGTTTTAGATAGATAGGTAAAAACAATATGAAATTTCTGAACTACTAAACCATTTTTCAAAGTACTACTATTTGGCTAAAAAAACATGTTAATTCAGTCCCCACCACATGCAAACCAAGCAGTGCACGGGAGACCCGATTGTCCACATCAAAAATGACCGCGACATTCTCTGTATATGTATCTGTATGAATACGTTAACGATGTCGATACCAATTCTAGCTTTTAATAATATAACGGTTTGAGCGAGCGCCGCCGATTTATTGAAGAGGCGTAAGAGCAGATTTGACGCTCTCTACGCTTGATGCGCGCCGAGTGTCGTCTAACTGATTCGGCGCGATTACTGTCTTCACAAAGAATGAGTTTGAGTATTGTGGTGTTTTGCTTAGTGAAATGTCAAAACACTTAGAATGATTCTCAACTTGCTTTTCCACAATATTTGTTGCGTGGTATTCTTCAAACTTCATGACTGTTCTGTTTCTCTTAGGACGGGCTTTTTTTTAGAAATTTGCCTGGTTCAATAGCGGGAATCAACCCCGAAACCTTTTTGTACATAGATATCAACTTCTAGCTTGTTCGTCTTGCAATTTTCTTGAGGTCTTGTAGTTCCAGTTGGGCAAGGATATTGGAGCCACACTCGTCCTCTCTTCACTTGTAATTTTTGGTAATAAATCTTAGTAAACCTAGCTTTTTTATGTTTGTTACCGTGAAAGGGTCCCATACTATGGCTCCATATTTCGTCGTTGATCAACGAGCGAGATATAAGCTGGGTTTTTTTTGCAATCTTGTGGGTGGTATTTCAAGTTTCTTCTTAGAAAGCCTAGTGTTGGATTTGCATTTTTTGCCACGTTTGATATGTGGATGGTCCATTTGAGGTCTTTCGAAATTCGTAGGTCTAGGTACAGGTTATGATTGACTTGTTGTAGTATGTGTCCATTTAACAGGTTGGAACCACTACCCTATATGGAAATGCATAAAGTAGCATACTTATTTTCTCGCACATTTAATTGTTTATTTACATATGACGAAATTTATTTTTACCTAGGTTTTTGACCACTCCACTAAATGAGTCACAATGCATGATGGACTACTACGTGTTTACAATCAACCAAGTACACGTTTTATTTACTGAAGTACAACACATTTTTTCGTGCAATGCGGGATTCACAATTTCGCGTAGTTTTTAATTTTGTGTATCCTCATTTATAGTTCGTGATATAACGTATTTCTTCCATGCTCAGAATAACGAAGAGTTGTTTCTATGCGAAAAAAAGGGTTCGAATTACCCGATATATAGCCATTAACATGTTTGATGATGGCACAGAGATTTTTTATGTATTTGTCTACCAGAAGCAACGAAACAACAGCGAAAAACACAATTACCCATGAGACAAACTTACTGGTGTAAGTAAGCCGTCGATAACAGCTGGTGCTGATATTCACGAGTACAGCAATGTTTGTATATATAATTAAAAGCCAGATGTGTTCGTAAAAAAGGCGAAGAAATATTAACATACCTGGCAGTGTTAACAAAATCTATAAGTATTTCTTTTTGTCACATTTCAGTATATGGGACTTCCAAACTGTTCCCTTTGTTTTGAAGGTAGAGAAGTCAGCAACTGTATTTTCAGTTTGTTCGTTTTTTAACGGGCTCGGCCATTTGCC
Organism: Mytilus trossulus; assembly: GCF_036588685.1. NCBI lineage: Eukaryota > Metazoa > Mollusca > Bivalvia > Mytilida > Mytilidae > Mytilus > Mytilus trossulus. Next base: position 76,468,937 of record NC_086382.1, on the reverse strand, counting down.
AAACTGAATAAAATCATAACAGCTGATTTCTTATACCTGCAAAGTAAATCTTTGGTTGGCTTGCTTGCTTTGTTTTTATAGTTGTTTATACAACCTTGGAAAATAAGATTGACATCTTTAAAGAATATATATATAGGCATAGTTCAACTTGTATAGTTTATATTTTGTACAATATACAAACAAAGCAAGCAAGCTAACAAAAGTTTTGCTCTACATGCAATAGGAAATAAGCTGTAATGATTTTATCCATATGTATGTGCGACAAGGTGGAAAATTTGATATGTTTTGTGAAAATTGCAGCGTTGGATCTATAATAAAAAAGGAGATGTGGTATGATTGCCAATTAGACAGCTGTTCACAAGAGACCAAAATGACACAGACATCAACTAACGGCCTTAGTTATATATAAAAAAAGAATGCACGAAAAACAAATATATAACACATAAACAAACGACAACCACTGAAATACAGGCTCCTATACAATATATTGTTTTATGGGATAGATTTCTTGTCCTTTTATATATTTAGTTGGACCGGTTGTTTTGGGTGATTGTATTTGTTTTGATTGTTTTACACGAGTAATTTTTGGATCATTAATAGCTTACTTTTCAGCATTGAACCTATTACTGCTTACTTAAATAAATTATGTCTTCGTTGGAAATGTCTTATTTGGCACTCATGCCTCATCTTCTTATTTCTATATACGAAGCACGTTTTAGGTAATATAGCACCCACTATAATCTAGAGACTTAATATTGGAGATATTTTACATATGTCAACAGGACAGCAGCCGAACGATAAAAAAAAACTCTTTTGTGAAAAAATTAGCAAAAATGGATATTATCGATGGATGAAACCATAAACAAATTATTATTATCGATGGATGAAACCATAAAAAAATTATTGAGCTATATACCGTACCCGCTCAGTGGCAGATCCAGGGGACGGGTGTTCCGGGAAATGGACCCCCTTTTTTGGACGATCAGTGCATTTGGATGGGGACATGTACAGGGTTAGGACCCCCCTTTTTAAAATGGCTGGATCCACCCCTGCTGCTTTCATAACACTTATTTTTAGCATAATGAATATTATGATGTTCTTTTTATTAGTGCAGGTCCTGATAAAAAAATTACACATTCAGTACAGAAAGAAGTGTTTCAATGAAAATTTTCGTGTTTTTTCTAGGCACAATGATTTTGGAATGACATTTTACAGGTTTAAAAGTGATTTTCTTACTGGACAGTGGTCACTTCATTGGATATTTCACTGTGTCATGTCGTGAAATTAATGCAGATTCCATTCATAACAATGCACAAAACCGGTTCAACTACATTTGCAAGGCAAAGAAGAAAGTCGAATCGTGAAGCCAATAAACAATATTTTTATAATCTGAGCATGCAAATTGAAGATTACGTTATATATTTAACATTAGATATAATTGCAGAATAAAAACTTTGGTAATGTGAGTCTCAGACAATATATAAGTTGACTGTTTCCCACTAATGCCACGTGTTTTAAGTAGTAGTTTACTCGTAGTAGCCCACAATGCATTGTAGTTTATTGGTCAGTTTTTCAAGGCCATGTTGGCATGGTGTTTTGAAAATTACTTTGCAAATATATTCTGACGTCAGAAAATCTAGAGTTCTCGACCTGTTTAAACTGTAGATTTTATTGATTTTGTTTCTGATGCGTAGGATGTATAATTTTGTTTTGGCATTGAACCGCATTACCCACTACATCCACAATGTACAAGATTATGAAATGATGAGAGAATCATTTCATGAAATTCTGAAAAAGTTATTTAAAAGTGATCCCCTTTGTCCCTTCGCCATTCATTAGCGCATGAACTGGGTAGCATAAGAGCCAATTCCAAGCTGTTCCCCTAAACACCTGCCTTACTATATTGTTGTACATGCTGGAAAAGACAAGACCAAGTTGAGGGAATACCCTCAATTAGTCATCCCTTTTGCGCAAATAGTTTTTTTCTTGATTCGTTAACCATGTTAACCCAATTTGATAAGTTTGTGTTATCTTACAGGTAAACCTCGATGATTTAGTCTGGTCAATCATAATTTGTTATGTTCAAGTCACATCTTCAAATGTCATCAATGTCTTTTTTCCTTTTCAAGCAATCAGAGAACTATATAACAACTGGTAAAGGCATGGATCACAAAAAGTGTGTGAAATCACTCATTGCCAGGTGCATTTGAAAGGTCATTGATATATATTCATCCAAAGCTCTTTCCCTCCCAAACACATGACATAGTTCGTCTACCCCTGTCACGGAATAGCGAAACAGTCATGACAGCATCATCAGTAACGTCTATTCGAATTATGACTCGTGCAAGTTCGTGTTTTATTGCATCAGAAATATGCACCATGATTCTATTGTCAGCCTCTAAATATGGACATGGTGATTTACCTGAAATACATCTCGACGTAGATAAGATAGAAATTCCTGAGCATTTGTTATAAGTAGCACCAGCTCCATTCATTGGCAGCCAAATACAAAGTGTTGCTTTATGTGTTTAAAGCTCTGAAAAAAGAGGCACCCGTATACCTTCAAGAACTAGTTAACATTTACAAGCCAACAAGACCTCTTAAGATTCGGTCTGGAAACAATATGCTACTAGTCAAACCAACAGTTAGAACAACAACATATGGAGAGAGACGGTTTGATAGAGCTGCCACCGTTTAATGGATAACTTACCGAAAGAACTGCGAAACACGTAAACTGTGATTGAATTTAAGAAAAACATTAAAACTTATCTTTTTAGACAGGCTTATCCACATGATTAATAATCGGACAGTACTTAGGACTTTATTCGATCTCAGTATATATTTTAATGTATCATACCTACTTTTTATTTCAAATTTTATTTCCTTTACTCTTTTTATTTTTAGTCATTTCTCATACTTACTTATTTTTATTGCATTTTTATTTCCTTGAGATTGAAACTCTTTTGTTGATTTTATTTTTAAAAAAATCAAAAAAATCCATATTTTTAAATTATATTTGATGAATAATTTTTTATACATGTATATTAAGTTATACTTTTTTACGGTCTCTATTTTGATTCTATTGAACCATCGACAGAAAGATATATATTTTTTTTTAATTGTGTTTATTTATATATATGTACTTGTATCATTGTTGTTTTTTATGCATTTTTTTTTATGCATTGTTAAGCGCTTTATTTAGATAAGCGCTATATAAGCACTGTCAATAATAATAATGATTTAGGGAAAATACACAGACGAATCCAGAGTCAAAATAAGATGACGACAATAAGAAAGAACTTTTAAGTTTTCATTCGCAATATCTTACTCAATAGATTTTAAGGAAAAGGTAGTTGTTACAACAATTGCTCAGGATGTTCTGTGCTATTCACCACATGATGATATTTCAAGCTCAGCTACATGATGGTGTTTGAAGATGTCTCTATCCTTTCGAATGATGATTGATCAGCCCACATCCCCAGCTATGGATTTGACAATTTCATTGATAGAACGATACGATACGTGGTTTTGTTGTAAGATCGAACAAACTTATCAGATGGGATTAACGAAGCAAGACAACATGTGTGTTAAGAAGAGAAAATACTTTATTAGGCTAAACCCAAGACTCGGTCTTGTCTTTTTCACCAAGTAAAACGTTCAATATACCATTGCGAGTGCGAATGAGTAACAAGCTTATATTAGTATTGGTTCCTGTGCTAACTCGTCCATCGCCTATGAATGGGAAAGGGGAAAATATGATCCGTGGGAACCCTTTTGGACACCTCTTTGTGAGGCCTCTTCATCTAATCAGGAGCTTGTACATTAAAGATGTACGAAACAATACCACGATCTTTTTAAATTTGGAAAATAATCTCTCCGAATGAGAATAGACATGTTTTTGCAGCCATAAATAAGTCATTCTCAAGATGTTTAAGAACTTTTAATGATTTGATTTTGTTATAATCAATCTATCCAAAACTCTACATCAATGATTGAGAACTCATCTTTGTAATTAACGCCATGGATTTATGAGTTTGAACAGCGGTATACTACTGTAGCCTTTATTTATTTGTAAAACTAAAATGCACAAATTTATAGGTCATTTATATAAAACAAAATTCACAAATAATTCAACATCTTTCAAAACAAAGTCGAAATGAAAAATACATCCACAAATCCGAATTTTAACCAAAAAACATCGACCTCAATTTTCACAAAAAGTAGCACATGAAGGTACATTTTTTGTTACATATTTGATTAAATCAGGTAAAAAAATAGCTTTTATGCAAATTTTCATCATAATTCATTATTAGATCAAAATTGATTCGTATGCCCTTAAGCAAATATCAAAGACAAGAAAACAAATATTTACCATAACACAATGGCAGGATGTATAAGTACCGAGCCACGTCAAATGGATATTACCAAAATATACTGAGCAATAAAAGAAATATAATAATAAAAAAGAGAGAATACTTTAAAACGTTATTATAAGATAATAAACAACGTCAGTATCCCAGAATTTATTCTTCAAGACCATCGTGTATTTTCTTTTGAAGTTAGTGAAATAAGTTAAATAAATTGTTTCATATTTTATAAAGATGGTAGGTTTAAGGTGTAATATCACCATTGATTTTCCCCTATTAGTCTTTGTTTAATTTGCACTTTGCAAAAAATTGTGCAAAATTTATCTTTGTTTCAAATAAAGAAATACTTGGCATAAGTTTTATCCTGTCCAGTTCTGTAGAAAAAATTTCACATCACATTTCATTGCATATGTGAAAATAACCATCATAGAAATTAACCAATCAAATGTCTCCCCTTTTTCCATCTGTGCACAAGGTTTAGTCACCATGTAGCCTCAAGATTACAAAATTTTCTTTCGAAATCACAAATAAAAACAAATGGTGTTTTGAAATACCCAAGATATACGTTTATAACACAGAAATAGTTTTAGTGCAAAAAAATGTAGGATTAATTACCTACAACGGTCAAATTCAAGGGAATATTTTTTTCGACCTACTTTTGTATACAACCGGATGTGACATACCATGATTTGGTGGTATTACACCTAATGGTGGTATTACATCTATTAGAAGTAATACCACCATTGATTTTCCCCTATTAGTCTTTGTTAAATTTGCACTTTTCAAAAAATTGTGCAGAATTTATATTTGTTTCAAATAAAGAAATACTTGGCATGAGTAAAGTTTTATCCTGTCTGTTCTATAGAAAGTTTTTCACATAACATTTCATTGCATATAAGAAAATAACCATCATTGGAAGTTAACCAATCAAATTTCTCCCCTTATTCTATACGTGCACAAGGTTTAGGTTTTAGTCACCATTTAGCCTCAAGATTACAAAATTTCCTATAGAAATCACAAATAAAAAATAATGGTGTTTTGAAATACCCAAGACATATGTTTATGACACAGAAATAGTTTTAGTGCAATAAAATGTAGGATAAATTACCTACAACGGTCAAATTCAAGGGAATATTTTTTTCGACCTAGTTTGGTGTACAACCGGATGTGACATACCATGATTTGGTGGTATTACATCTTAACTTACCAAAATGCGCTCCAAGTAAAAGAGGAGTTGCCATATTTGTAAAAATAATCTTGCATATAAAATAAATAAGATAAAGAAAGATGAAAATTTCCTTGGTGTAGATATGACAATTGAAGGTAAAAATATACCACTTGTTAATTTATACGGACCAAATAATGACTCACCATCTTTTTATAATAAAGTTAACGAAATAATATAAAACTTTAATTACCAACAAGTTATTCTAACAGGAGATTTTAATTACGTTCAAAATCAGGCATTAGGTATGTTCCGAACCATATGAGTATTTGGACCACACGCGTATGGTCATGGCCATATGCGTATACTTATATGGCCCGACCATACGCGTATGGTCCGACCGTACGCGTATGGTCTGACCATATGAGTATAATACTCGTTTGGTTATTAACGTGCCGGACCATATGAGTATTTGGACCATATCTGTATGTTTTCCCAATTACATTATAAACATTTAAATAATACAAAAACTTTATCTAAAAATAATGATTGCTATATGACAAAGTATTAATTGAATAATTAAAAGACTGCTCAAAGATTAAATATTGATACCATAATTAGTTTTCATCGCTAATTACATTCTTGCATATAGACTTGGGGTGACGTTTACTTCCACACGGTATACTAGCTTTTCGAATTTGCAAGTCTTGGTTGTGCACGATCCTTTTCATTTACATATTTTGTTTGCGAGGGACAAGCAGGCTTTTTTTTTTGCAGCTACGTACAGTGATACCGAGGTCTGGGATCAATCCGATATGTCTACGGTGTTTTTAAGAAGCTCTAGATCTCAAATATCGTATAATGACTGCAATACACCATATTCACAAGACACCTTAAATAAACTATGTTACTTTCCAGTGATTTCTTGTGTAACAGTTCTTAAGACATTTTTGGAATTTATTTGTTTAATTCGACATATTGCTATTAATTCGTAATAACTAATTGGTAATGACCATCGGTAGTGATCATCGGTATAAATGTGTTTATTATAGTTTGACAAGTAAGTAAATTAACTATGTGAAACTCCTAATTTTAATTTATCTAATCTTTTTATTATAATGTAATAATAAAATTACCTATATGATAGCGTTTTTTAATGAACGGTCATACCATATGAAAAGTTTAAAGGTATTCAAAGTAAACTAAAACAGAGTGTTAATTACCTCGACCATACGCGTACGGTCAGACCATCAGCGTATGGTCGGACCATATAAGTATATACCCATATGGTCATGACCATACGCATATGGTCCAAATACTCATATGGTCCGGAACAGGTACATACAACTTTCCAATTATACATAATCCACGAGCAAGAGAAAAATCTTTGAACTTATTGAAACTTATGATCTAATTGATCCCGTTCGAGAAAACTACCGAGACAAGACACGATTTATATGGAGAAAAGTTAATCCTCTGAAGCAAGCTAGCCTTGATTTTTTTCTTATATCTCGGAGTTTCTATCAAAATGTAAAAGAAGTAGAAATTCAAAACAGCTATAGATCTGATCATTCATCAGTAGTTCCACACTTTAGAATAAGTGATCAATATGCTAAATCTGTTAATGAAAAAGTAAAACAAGTAAAAGATCAATATGCAACTTTAGTATGCAATAGAAACTCACTAGACCAGATTGATTGCTTATATATTCAATTTACAATAAAATATTGATCAGCTGTTCTTAGAAACATTAATTTCAAACATTAGGGGTAGAACAATTTCCTTTGCATCATATAAAAAGAAAAAAAGAAAATAAAAGAAAAATTGGAAAATACTTAGAAATAAAGAACTTTGTTAATAAAACAATTCCACGACTAGTCAATAATGAAGGCTGTTTAAAAAACAAACAAGAACATATTTTATTGGAAGCTGAAAACTTCTATAAGAATTTATATTCAAAGAAAGATATAATAAAAAGTGTTGATCTCAATACGGAAATTCCATTTTTAGACGTTCCCAGGTTAACAAATGAAATAAGGGTTACCCTTGAGAGGAAAATCTCCTATTCAGAATTAACAGCTGCTATTAAAAGAATGAAAAGTAATAAAAGCCCAGACTCTGATTGGTACACCAGTGAGTTTTTTAAATTCTTTTGGAGAGATTTAGGTAAATTTAATTCTAAGATCAATCAACTATGGGTATGATATGGGTGTTATGCAGATGATACCTCTCTTATACTTGATGGATCACCTGAATCTTTGGATGCATCTCTCCATACTCTAGATAAATATGCAGATTAATCAGGTCTTAACATAAACTTAGACAAGACCAAGGTTGTTTGCATTGGGAAGAAAAAGTTTAGCAAAGAAACTATGTGTGTTAAGTGGGGATTGGAATGGGATTCCATCAGAATTACACTTCTTGGAATAAATTTCTCAGTGGATATTAATGAAATTGAAAATTTAAACTATAACCCCAGGTTGAAAAAATTGAAAACATTATTGAAACTTGGACTAATCAAATACTCTCACCAATTGGAAAAATAACAGTGATAAAAACACTTATAATATCAAAATTAAACTATCTCGTCCTGTCCATACCTAGTCCAAATAGCACAAAGCTTAACCATTTTATTGAAAAAAGACTTTCCTTTGTCTGGGATAACAAACCAGACAAAGTCAATATAGACACCTAATCCAAACCGCACTGCTTAGGAGGACTAAAACTAATAAATATTGAAAACTACTTAAAAGGTCTTAAATTAATCTGGATAAGAAGAATTAATAGAATTAATTCAAAACTAGTGAGACTATTCCTCTTTTCAGAAATTTTGATTTTTTTGGAAATGCAATTTCGTGGTACTTATAAAAATTGACAGAAAATAATTATATTCATAAGTACGTCTGAGTCAGTGACAACCTTACAATATATGTTCTATAGTAACAATATGTAACAATTACATCTTCATGCCTTCCATATCATGTACTGTAGTACGCCGCTAGATTAAAACTGACGAGGAAAGGAAGCACAAGGCCAGCGAAAGCTCTATTATTGTAGAGCCCAGGTGGTCGTGTGGTCTAGCGGGACGGCTGCAGTGCAGGCGATTTAATGTCACGATATCACAGTAGCATGGGTTCGAATCCCGGCGAGGGAAGAACCAAAAATTTGCGAAAGCAAATTTACAGATCTAACATTGTTGGGTTGATGTTTAGATGAGTTGTATATATATATATATATATATATATATATATATTAACTTTTTTGGTCTTTTGGAAAATTTTGTTTGTGCTGTTTTAAGACCCTTCTTCAACGAAATTTATTTTACATGCACACGTATAAGAATTGCGGTTTTCATCCAACGCAATCATAGGTTTGAACGTAGTTTTCAATTTAGACTCGTTTCTATTTTTTCGTTTGGGCTTGTATCATATTTTCCCTCTGGTTTATATGATCCGTTCATCCTATATTGACTCTTTAAATTCAAGAGTTTATCTAAAAGATGTGGGTACTTTTTTGTAAAAATGAGGGTACTTTTTATATGGCCTTCCAAATACCGTTTCGATCCCTAACATCACTGAAGAGACATTTATTGTCGAAATCCGGAACTGGTGTACTAAAAACATATTGACACCTTATGTTTGTGGCATAACATCGTGGCCACAAGTAAAATTTTATTCGGTTAAGTATTAAACTTATATTCAGATCCATTTTGTTACATCTTGTGATCAATTTTATTTAGCAATCGCCAATGGCAGTCAGCAGGGTTAAAGAACATCAGTTGTTCGACCTGTTAGTCAAATGCGTTTTGTTAAAATATATTATTTCACTTTTTTGGTCTTTTGGAAATATTTTTTGTGCTGTTTTTAGACCCGTCTTTAACGAAATTTGTTTTACATGCACACGTATAAAAATTGTGGTTTTTATCCAACGCAATCATAGGTTGGAACATAGTTTTCAATTTAGACTCGTTTATATTTTTCGTTTGGGCTTGTATCATATTTTCCCTCCGGTTTATATGATTCGTTCATCCTATATTGACTTTTGAAATTCAACAGTTTATCTACAAAATGTGGGTACTTTGTCTCAAAATGAGGGTACTTTTTATATGGCCTTCGAAATACCGTTTCGATCTCTACCATCACTGAAGAGACATTTATTGTCGAAATCCGGATCTGGTGTACTAAAAAAATATTGACACCTTATGTTTGTGGCATAACATCGTGGCCACAAGTAAAATTTTGTTCGGTTGAGTATTTAATTTATATTCAGATCCATTTTGTTACTTCTTGTGATCAATTTTATTTGGCAATCGCCAATGCCAGTCAGCAGGGTTAAAGAACATCAGTTGTTCGACCTGTCAATCAAATGCGTTTTGTTTAAATATACTTTTTCACCTTTTTTTTTCTTTTGGAAAATGTTGTTTGTGGTGATTTTAGACCCTTCTACAACGAAATTTGTTTTACATGCACACGTATAAAAATTGCGGTCTTTATTTAACGCAATCATAGGTTTGAACGTAGTTTTCAATTTAGACTCGTTTATATTTTTTCGTTTGGGCTTGTATCCGATATTCCCTCCGGTTTATATGATCCGTTCATCCTATATTAACTCTTAAATTTCAAGAGTTCATCTAAAAATGAGGGTACTTTTTCTAAAAATGTGGGTCCTTCCAAATACCGTTTCGATCCCTAACATCACTGAACAGACATTATTGTCGAAATCCGGATCTTGTGTACTAAAAACATATTAAAACCTTATGTGTGTGGCATAACGTGGCCACAAGTTAATTTTTACCTGTTAAGTATTACATTTATATTAAGATCCATTTTGTTACATCTTATGATCAATTTTATTTGGCAATCGCCAATGGCAGTCAGCAGGGTTAAAGAACATCAGTTGTTCGACCCTTTAGTCAAATGCGTTTTGTTTAAATATACTTTTTCACTTTTTTGGTCTTTTGGAAAATGTTGTTTGTGCTGTTTTTAGACCCTTCTACAACGAAATTTGTTTTACTTGCACACGTATAAAAATTGTGGTTTTTATCCAATGCAATCAAAGGTTTGAACGTAGTTTTCAATTTAGACTCGTGTATATATATATATATATATACTGCAGTGCAGGCGATTTGGTGTCACGATATCACAGTAGCATGGGTTCGAATCCCGGCGAGGGAAGAACCAAACATTTGCGAAAGCAAATTTACAGATCTAACATTGTTGGGTTGATGTTTAGTTGTATGTACATTATGTACACAGCCATGTATCACCATCATTGATGGCGGTCCGATGGATACATCTGTTGTAGAGTTGTCACTGACTCAGACGTACTTATGAATATAATTATTTTCTGTGACTGTATTTACATTAATTTGTAGGATCCTTTACCATAGATAATTTAGCTGATCTGTAACAATAACATCTTCATGCCTTATATATCATGTACTGTAGTACGCCGCTAGATTAAAACTGACGTGGAAAGGTACACATAACCAGCGAAAGCTCTTTTTTAGAGAGCCCAGGTGGTCGTGTGGTCTAGCTGGACGGCTGCAGTGTCACGATATCACAGTAGCATGGGTTCGAATCCCATGCAGCGAGAAGAACCAAAAATTTGCGAAGGCAAATTTACAGATCTAACATTGTTGGGTTGATGTTGAGACGAGTTGTTTATATATATATATATCTAAATTGAAAACTACGTTCAAACCTATGATTGCGTTGGATAAAAACTGCAATTTTTATACGTGTGCATGTTAAACAAATTTCGTTGTAGAAGGGTCTAAAAACAGCACAAACAACATTTTCCAAAAGACCAAAAAGTAAAAAAGTATATTTAAACAAAACGCATTTGACTAACAGGTCGCACAACTGATGTTCTTTAACCCTGCTGACTGCCATTGGCGATTGCCAAATAAAATTGATCACAAGATGTAACAAAATGGATCTTAAAATAAATTTAATACTAAACAGAAAAACTTTTTAAACTTGTGGCCGCGATGTTCTGCCACAAACATACGCTGAATATATATATATAAGTACGACTGAGTCAGTGACAACCCTACAACAGATGTATCCATCGGATCGCCATCAATGATGGTGATACGTGGCTTTGTACATAATGTATATACAACTCGTCTAAACATCAACCCAACAATGTTAGATCTGTAAATTTGCTTTAGCAAATTTTTGGTTCTTCCCTCGCCGGGATTCGGGCCCATGCTACTGTGATATCGTGACACCAAATCGCCTGCACTGCAGCCGTACCGCTAGACCACACGACCACCTGGGCTCTCAAAAAAGAGCTCCCGCTGGCCATGTGTTACCTTTCCACGTCAGTATTAAGCTAGCGTCGTACTACAGTACATAATATTTAACATATTCATGCCTTATATATCATGTACTGTAGTTCGCCGCTAGATTAACACTGACGTGGAAAGGTTAGTTTATCGGAAAAGACGCCTATTTATGTCTTTAATGCACCCATAAAACACACAGCTGAGTTTATCATCAGTGCAAGATAAATATTTGAACTTCATTTGTTGTGGAGATAACTTCTTTTCTCTCATTAGAACTGTAGGAATAATCTGTCAAAGAACTGTTCTAAGTAAAACTGTCTTATAATATTTAGGTAGAACTGATTCTGGCAGTTCTATGTAGAACAGCTAGTATCAGTTCTAGGGTGTAAATGTCTAAACCTGGTCTAGGTAGAACTGTCCAAATCAGTTCTAACCGTAGAAATGTCCTGTTGAACTGTCAGCAGAACTGACTAAATTAGTTAAAAAACCATAAAACTGTCAGCAGAATTGTCTGAAACTGTTCTAGCTGTAGAACTGACCAAACCTGTCAGGATTGTAGAACATTTCCAAATGACGTCACTGCAGTAAGGGCATCTTAATATTTAGATGAAAATCAGTTCCAATAGATTTCCCGTGAAGTAGATTTTCTATATTAACTTTTCAAAAGTTGCATGTACAAAATATCGAAGCGGAAAACAGGTAGTCCAACATATTGGAAAAATATGTTTAAATGATTGGATATAAACATCATGGTTTATGCTGCTTCCTTCTCAGTTGTTTACAGTCTCTACCTTAATATAATATATACCTTTAATAAATGAATTTTAAATGTAACTTTCCTTGTTTGCTTTGGATTTACATCCATGATTTAATATTATGTTTTGCCGTATGTTCAAACGGAAATTGTGTAGTATATATATATATATATATAAGTACGTCTGAGTCAGTGACAACTCTACAACAGATGTATCCATCGGATCGCCATCAATGATGGTGATACATGGCTGTGTACATAATGTATATACAACTCGTCTAAACATCAACCCAACAATGTTAGATCTGTAAATTTGCTTTCGCAAATTTTTGGTTCTTCCCTCGCCGGGATTCGAACCCATGCTACTGTGATATCGTGACACCAAATCGCCTGCACTGCAGCCGTCCCGCTAGACCACACGACCACCTGGGCTCTCAAAAAAAGAGCTTTCGCTGGTCATGTGTTACCTTTCCACGTCAGTTTTAATCTAGCGTCGTACTACAGTACATGATATATAAGGCATGAAGATGTTATTGTTACAGATCAGCCAAATTATCTATAGTAAAGGATCCTACAAATTAATGTAAGATACAGTCACAGAAAATAATTATATTCATAAGTACGTCTGAGTCAGTGACAACCCTACAACAGATGTATCCATCGGATCGCCACCAATGATGGTGATACATGGCTGTGTACATAATGTATATACAACTCGTCTAAACATCAACCCAACAATGTTAGATCTGTAAAATTTTTGGTTCTTCCCTCGCCGGGATTCGAACCCATGATGGTTGTCACTGACTCAGACGTACTTATATATATATATATATATATATATATATACACGAGTCTAAATTGAAAACTACGTTCAAACCTATGACTGCGTTGGATAAAAACCGCAATTTTTATACGTGTGCATGTCAAACAAATTTCGTTGTAGAAGGGTCTAAAAACAGCACAAACAACATTTTCCAAAAGACCAAAAGAGTGAAAAAGTATATTTAAACAAAACGCATTTGACTAACAGGTCGAACAACTGATGTTCTTTAACCCTGCTGACTGCCATTGGCGATTGCCAAATAAAATTGATCACAGGTTGTAACAAAATGGATCTTATTATAAATTTAATACGTCACAGAAAAAGAAAAAAAATTGTTAACTTGTGGACAGGATGTTGTGCCACAAACATTCGGTGTCAATATTTCTTTAGTACACCATATCCGGATTTCGACAATAAATGTCTCTTCAGTGATGTTAGGGATCGAAACGGTATTTGGAAGGCCACATAAAAAGCACCCTCATTTTTAGAGAAAGTACCCTCATTTTTAGATTAACTCTTGAATTTTAAGAGTCAATATATAGGATGAACGGATCATATAAACCGGAGGGAAAATATGATACATGCCCAAACAAAAAATATAAACGAGTCTAAATTGAAAACTACGTTCAAACCTATGACTGCGTTGGATAAAAACCGCAATTTTTATACGTGTGCATGTCAAACAAATTTCGTTGTAGAAGGGTCTAAAAACAGCACAAACAACATTTTCCAAAAGACCAAAAGAGTGAAAAAGTATATTTAAACAAAACGCATTTGACTAACAGGTCGAACAACTGATGTTCTTTAACCCTGCTGACTGCCATTGGCGATTGCCAAATAAAATTGATCACAGGTTGTAACAAAATGGATCTTATTATAAATTTAATACGTCACAGAAAAAGAAAAAAAATTGTTAACTTGTGGACAGGATGTTGTGCCACAAACATTCGGTGTCAATATTTCTTTAGTACACCATATCCGGATTTCGACAATAAATGTCTCTTCAGTGATGTTAGGGATCGAAACGGTATTTGGAAGGCCACATAAAAAGCACCCTCATTTTTAGAGAAAGTACCCTCATTTTTAGATTAACTCTTGAATTTTAAGAGTCAATATATAGGATGAACGGATCATATAAACCGGAGGGAAAATATGATACATGCCCAAACAAAAAATATAAACGAGTCTAAATTGAAAACTACGTTCAAAATATATACAACTCGTCTAAACATCAACCCAACAATGTTAGACCTGTAAATTTGCTTTCGCAAATTGTTTGTATTACTAATATATATATCATGTATATATATATATATGTATAGGTATAAATGAAATACAAATTGTATAAGTATGTACATTTGTACCATCTTGTCAATTTATCAGACTTATCCATAACGATTATAAAGGAAATGTGGGAGTCTGGGACGTCCGAAAAATATACTCGATCTGAATAAAATATTTGCCTATTAGGCTACACACAAAATATATTTACAGTATATACTATTCCAAAGAGAGAACTTCTCGTTCATGTTCTTTTTTATTCTAAAGTATATGAATCAGTCATGTGAGTGTTGGATGATGCTGTAAAAAGAGATTTGTTTAATTTTTTTTTATTACGAACCGCTGACTTTTGTGACGGTTCATTATCATTAGCCATATATATTTACATGATAATGAGTAAATATGTTCAATTTTCGTTGATGCGGTCAAATAATTTTGTTAAACGCGACAGTCTGATATATCGAAACTACTGAAATGTGTTAACGATTCAATTAATATTTTGAATTAAAAGAGGACAAATGGTCAGTATTGGTTGATGCGGTACAAAATATTGCTACACGAGTCAGTCTGAGGTATGAAACTACTGATAGTTGTTAACGATTGAATATTTAAAAAAAGAGGACATGCTGGCACTTTAAATTGATGATAACAAAATTATGTGGTAATTGTTTTCCAATATCGCTGTCATTTTTATATGACATTCGCTCTTGACATAAATGTTTAAATGAATAACTGTCAACCTATTTACATTTTTAGATTCACATAAAGGAGAGCAAATATGGTAAGTTTTGGTTGATCCGTCAAACAAATTTGTTAAAACGAGTCAGTCTGATGTAAAATTTAAAAACTATGATATTTGTTTACGATTCAATATTTTGAATAAAAAGAGGACATGCTGGCATTATAAATTGATGCAAATCCCTCTTGACATTAAAATATAAATGAATTGCTACATGTATATAGATTTAAATGATGAAGTGCAAATATGATCAGTTCTAGTTTAAAGATATTTATTAACAGTGGATTGGATTTTTTTTTATTTGGTAAAACATGACTCGGACTTCTACTGAACTGAATTTTAATGTGCGTATTGTTATGCCTTTACTTTTCTACATTGGAAGGAGGTATCGGGGGAGGGTTGAAATATCATAAACATATTTATCCCCGCCGCAATGTTGCGCCTGTCCCAAGTTAGTCTTATACATATACATATAAAAGGCCAGCTGAAGGACTCCTACGGGTGCGGGAGTTTCTCGCTACATTGAAGACCCATTTGTGACCTTCGGCTCTATGGTCGGGTTGTTGTCGCTTTGACACATCCCCCATTTCCTTTCACAGCTTTATTGTTATACGAGTCATCCTGACTACCGGAATGACAGATGTAAAACAATTCAAACGTGAAAACTAACGGTCTAATATATGTACAAAAAGGCCTACAAAAAATGAAAGAAAAACAAATATGTAACAGATCAACAAAAGACAACAACTAAATTGCAGGCTCCTGACATGGGACAGGTACAAACATACGAGTGTGGCGGGGTTAAACATGTTTTCTTGATTTAAATCAGTTTTTGTTCATGCGGACAAATAATGTTGTTATACGAGTCAGTCGGAAGTTTGAAAAACTACTGTAATTTGGTTACGATTTAGTATTTTGAATAAAAAGAGGACTTGATGGTACTTTTAATTGTTGAGCACAAATTTTTGTAGTCATCGTGTTCCAGTATTGCTATTATTTGTATTATACAATTCATCATTGCATACAAATATTACTGATTTACTTAGCGAACAGTGGAAGTTGATGGCTAAGTGGGGGCTGTGTAACGTTTTTCGTTTATAACATGCATCAGTTGGTTTTAATATCATGGTATAATTAGATTACTTATTCTCATTAACCGTTACAAAGTAATTCCTAACAATATACTTGTATTGCCTTTAATCAGAGTGTATATGTTTTATGTCATGTTAATCCCCATTGCAATGTGTATACTGGTGCCTTGGATGACCTCAACTTCGGTTGACCTTAGCTCCGGGCTCCGGGCTTCTGTAATTTAACTCCTGTTAACTAGTTCTTTTTTCAGAGTCATTTAACCGTATTGTATTTAGGTTACTTGTCCATTCGGGTTTTTTTTGTGTTTTGTCATTGATTTTGCCAAGTGATTATGGACTTTCTGATTAGATTTTCCACTGAATTCAGAATTTTTGTGACTTGCAAATTTTTAGATTACACAATGATAAATTTATTTTATTTATGAGTCCAGGAAACCCGTAATCACGCTACCAGAGATTATTTAGGGTTATCCTGTAAAAGAGTATATTTGTCATTTGTCGTCCGTGTACGAGTGTAACTTATACACCCAACAACACAACACAAACACACAGGAAACACACTTGAGTTCAAGTTTCATCACGGCAAACTTAAACAACTCTTTTTCGTCTCGAAACATATAAAATTGTCTCATTGGCACTCATTGAACATCTTCATATATCTATCTAAAATGTTAAATAAAATGTCTTACCTTATTAAATGTTGAAGGTATATTCCATTTTGAAAACATCACTTTTCTAACTGTTCCCCCTCGTTTTAAATTGCCAAGCGGATCACGGACGAGACGTTTCACATATCTTTTAGATAGAAACATCAGATGTATATATTTCAGAATTCTCCTGGGAAAACGAATTTTGTTCTGAGTTTTGAATGAGTACAAATGGTGAATCGAATTTATTCGTGAATGAGTGAGCAAGGCCATCACCATATAGTTCTATACACGTACAAGTGTATTCATAAAAGGGCATAGGATAATAATAGAAATGAATATTTTGTCCTGAAAATCGGTTGAAAATCTAGTAGATGTAACAAAACCAAAAACCAACAGGGAAATAATTGTATACCTGCATTTCAGAGAATACGCACCTGTTCGTCTTCTCATTGTTTCATGTCGGGGATTTTTAAATCGGAATGTACAACATTTTTTATTTCATTCTTAATGTATGTACGATTGTTGTTTTTTTTGTTCACATCAACTTCATGTGAACGTGGATACAAAACGGCAATCAGACCACATCCCCTTTTATTTTTAAGGTATGAACAGAAGTTATACAATATTCTAATATGACGTGCTTCCTCCGCTTTGTAAACAACACTGTGATAAAATTCTCGATATATCTATACTTAGCGCAGACTCCGTGGTGTACATAATAATGGTTCTTACAATATACTTCCCACGTAAATCGACTTGTATTGAAACCTATTTACAAACCCTTTGCCGATTTTATTGTTTTAAAAATTGCAATTAAAAAAGAAAAAATCACTTTTATGCTTGTTCGAATGCATAACAAAACGAAGTAATACACAAGACCTCGGAGAAACCAACAACATAAAAATAAAATAAAATTTCATGAAAGTCTATTAATGTTTATGGCGCATTTAAGTCATTTCAAAACATGACGCTAGCGCTCAGGATAAAATTCGAATATCACGGCCTCGGCCATGTGCCAATTTCCAATAATCTATGGCTTCTAAGAGTTATTCCTTAATTTCCCTGTAGGCGATAAATGGGGAGTGTGGCCATGGGACACAGATGATGCATTGCTGTTCTGAATCTCAAAGTCTAAACGAGACAAAGTCAAAGTATGTCGCAGTCAACCTGAATAAACAAAAAATAAAGTTAATCTACTTACAAAACATTGTATCCGTGTTGTTCTGGAGACGATTCAATTTGTCAAATGAACCTTTTGTGTTTTTACTTGGTATTTAAATCGCAACTATAGCATTTATCTTTGATATAATTTTTGTTCAAACATGATAGGATCGGCGGACAATAGTTCTTTTAAAATCTTCCCATTTCATGCACATTCAATATTGTTATAATGTAAATTCAATACTTTAGAATTGTCCATATACTGCAATCTAATACAACTTTCCCCACTAAATGGTATTATATTTAAACTACAAAAGATAATATGTGTCACCGTCGTATTTATGTGTATATTAAATGGTTATTCAGCAGTTCATTTATTTCATTCATTCCTTCATTCCATTTTCTGTTTCATCATACTCATTATGACGATCGACTGAGACTGACGACATTTCTAATATACGTCACTGCACAATTTCATATACACGTCACTTCACACCTGAACGATTTAAATAAAATAAAATATTATTGCACGAGCGCGGGAAAATATGTGTACGCCTTATTTTTATATAAAGATTTAGGATTTCATTAAATGAATAGCAGCCTTTCAAAGCTGACGCTTCAAAGCTAAAGCAATCTTTACAGGTTAGTTAATTTTGTTATTTGGAAAATATTATTTAGTTTCTCGATAGAGTTTCATTCATTAAAAGTTAAATGGAAATATTATGATAGTTTTATTATAATCTGCTATACGGCTTTTCCGTACTTTTTACATAGTTGTATGGTAAAGTTCAAATTACTGAATTACAGCTAGAAATTGTTTTATTGACGATATTAATTCATGGCGTAATTTTAAAAGTGCATTGTCGAATTCATTAGTCCGTCAGTCCTTGTTTCATTGTAGTTTGTGGTTTTATATTTAGAGTATGAATGAATGTAATTGTTTCCGAATTTGTTGAAAGATTTGTATATGTTGAAATAAATGTATCTTTACAGTAATAAAAAGTGGTACTAAAGTCACTGTCTGGTATATAAGCCATTACGTTAATTTGGTATAATTTCCACTGTGACATATGTATACTACCGAGGAAGACCATATTCTAGTAGTTAGTTTGCCCAGTTATGCTGTTAGTAATCATTATCATGTTTGCGTAACAAGAAAACTCAATATGGGTTGGAGTTAGGTCAAATTTAGTTTAAAAAAATAGATGTAATAAAAAGTTGCATGGCGTTTTGGGAAACAGATGATCTCACATTTATGGGAAAAGTGTTAATCATCAAAGTTTTGATCACTGATTGAAGATGAATCTAATCGGAATAACCATTTGCTGGATTTATGTAACCATTTTAAGGTCAAATTTGTTGGTTTTCTATATACTGGTTACATTATATCTCAAAATCAGGAAAATATTTTTATGACAAAAGGATAAAAGATTGGTGCGCCTCTCTCTTTGTTCAGTTATCAAAGTTCGTAATATAAAACTAAATTTGGCTGACAATTCACACACACACACACACATATATATATATATATTGAAATTCCAGACCAGTGACCAGATCTGCCATGGGCACCAAAATGGCTCCGTCATATGCCAACATATTCATGGGCAGAGAAAAAACTCCTTGAAACTTCCATCGAAAAACCGCTTTCCTGGTTTAGATTTATAGATGATGTGGATATGAAATGGAATAAAAGCGACGAGGATTTAGATACTTTTTTCACTCATGCCAACAACATACATCCTAGTATCAAATTTACTCATGAGAAGTCTAAATCCAAAATCGCCTTCCTCGATACTTCAAGTTCGATCACAGAGGGCATTATATCTACAGATTTATATTCTTAACCTACTGACACTCATCAATATTTGTCCCCTAAAAGTTGCCATCCTGCTCATCTTACCAAGAGCATCCCATACAGTCAGGCGCTTAGAGTCCAGCGAATATGTTCCAACACAGAAACAAATAAAAGACAACTACGTCAACTTGAAACTCGCTTGAAGCAAAGGGGCTACAAACACAGAAATATAAAAAAAAGCTTTCAGAAAGCGGAGTCAATTCCGAGGAGTGAACTATTGGAATACAAAGTTAAAAAGAAAAAGAAAAGGACTCCATGTGTTCTTACTTACCACCCATCTCTCAAAAACAGCTTTGGTGTCATTCGTGAGCATTAGAAATCAGTTGAAAAGTTCCAAACTATCCAAGATTTTTCCGGAGCCTCCAATGATAGCTTTTAGGCAACCTAGTAGTCTGCGGAACCTGCTGGTGCGGGCTGAAGTGTCTGATAATAGAAGAACTTCTGGAGAATGTCTTCCGTGTGAAGAAAAAAAGATTCCGGTTTGGCTATAATTGGTCTGAATTTCAAATCGGCGGGACGGAATGTTTCAACGTCAATATTGTTTTGATCGCGAACAGTATTTTGTATTTTTGCACTTTTATGTACTTTTGAAAGTCCATAGAAATTACTCTCTTTCGGTTCAAAGTCACACAAGTACGCTATTTCCTTCTCAGTTAGACATTGATCGTAGTCTTTTATCAGTTTCTTTTATCTCTTTTTAGTTGCTTTATCCGGGTTATTTGTTATTTGTTTGTAGTATTCCTCATTATTAAGCTGTTCCCAAACTTTTTCTTTATAAAAGTCGGTATCCATAATGATGATGGCTCCTCCTTTATCTGCTTCTTTAATGATAATGGAGACGTCATCTTTAAGACTTTTTAACGCATCCTGTTTATTTCGGGTTAAAATCGGTTGACATTTACGAGTACGAACGGGAAATTTTGTTATTGTCTCAATGACGTATCTAAATAATCATCTTTCCGCGGTTTTTGGGTGTAAGTTGATTTGTTTCTTACGAGAGATTTAGCATGGTCGTTTTTATTTCCGATTTCTTCTTGTAAACGGAGGCGTCTAGAGAAATTGTTGATATCAGCTTTTAATTCTGGAACATTTGAGTATGGAACGGGAGCAAATTTAAAACCTTTTGATAACAAATAAGTTTCATTTTCGTTTAATGTTCTTTGTGAGAGGTTTATAATTTTGGGGTGTATCGTCGGTTCGGATGTTGGTTTGCAGTCGAAATGGGGTCGGCTGGTTGCAAGTTTTGGCCTCTCTCTAAAAAAGGCTGTCGTGCACCTCTTCATCGACCTCTGCTATTTTAACCATGTTTAGTGATGCCCCCACCTCTACCACCGCGATAAGAGTTGTCGATTCTTCCACGACCTCGTCCACGTCTTCCTCCGCGTCCTCTGCCTCTATTATTTACAACTTTCCATTCATCATTATTTTTATTGAAAATTTTCTTTATTCCTTAGGCGGTGTTGTCAATTTTCTTTTTGAGTTGATTTAGAAGCAACGGCAGCATATGTTCCAGTATTTGTATTCTGTGAAACATTTGGTTGATTAGGGGTGGTATTGATATTTACATTAATCATGTGTATATCGTTGTTTCCCTTTGTTCTAGCTGGTCGTTGCGGTTTCAGTTTCATTATGGACTCGTCGCCAGAATTCTTTTCTTTTTCCTTTATTTAGAAACGGGTAAAATGAAATCATTTAAAGATGGCCAAAAAAATCATGTGAACGCCAATATGACTTGTAAGACAACAAACCTTATTTACTACGTCACATGTCCTGATTGTCACGAAAATTGTATTGGACAGACCGGGAATAGCCTCTGTGAACGGGTGCAAGTTCACAAAGAACAAATAAAACATTCACAATACAGACATTCGCCAATAAGTGCCCTTCTTATATTATATATATATATATATATATATATATATATAACAAATTTACACAAAAGTGAAAGAATGGACAAAGTTTTACAGAAAAAGAAGATTATCAACAGCAAAAGACAGTCAAAAAGTCTAAAACGATATTTAACATCTTCGAAATTTGACTTCAATGAAACTGTGCCAATTGTAAAAAAAATGTACCGATAAACGATGTATGACTTGTCCAAATTTAATAGAAGAAAGTTCAATTTATTTCAAAAATGGAAAGCATTTTACTGTTAAGCAAAACATGTCTTGTAAAAGTTTAAACGTCATCTATTATCTCATATGTTCAAATTGTGAGGAATTCTATGATGGAGAGACAAACAATGAACTGCGGACTAGAACGACTTTACATAGACAGCAAACCAACCATGAAGATTTAACACTCATCAGGGCAAACGGCAATTTCCATCGTTATTCTAATGGACGATTTAAAATATTTCCATTGTATATGGTCAATCGTCAAAATGACGTAAGACGTAAGAATTATTCATAAACATTCTCAACCCGGGATTAAATGATAAATGATATTTTAATTTTAACGTAACATTTTAAAGTCTTAAAATGACATTAGTAGTCTCCCTTGTATTTGTTAACGTCATACTATTGTTAACGTCAATCAATTTTTTATTTATATACAAGTCACATTACCTGAAGATGTGCGGAAGCAGTGAAAGTACTAGTAAAAAAGTGATGCATTGAAACCGTTATTATCTTTTAATAATTTTCCTATATATATATATATATATCAGTCTAAAGATTTGAACAACGGTACTGATATAAGATGTTATAATACGAAAATGTTGTTATTAAATCGTGTTGACAAATATTTCGGCTCAACAAATGGCCTACTTCAGGTGTCACAAGTTTTAACTACTAGTATACTGATACATAATGTATAAGGTGTAAGAATAGATCAGTAATGATACTGATGGAAAAATCGGTTCGACTTTTCTCCTGTTGTAAGTGTGGAGGCCTTTAAAACTAATCCTTTCGGAATAATTTCTTGATCAATGTAGGTACCTAATTTAATTTAAATTAAATTACAGATGGAATAACATTTAATACAACTGTTCTTTTCGTCTGATGGATCTTTTTCGCCAAGAAGCAATTCATCAGGTAAATTATTTCTATAAACTACGTGATAATTTGCACTGCCGATCCCTTGAACATTTGTCTGATCCTGAATTTGACGAAATTCAAGTACGTCTTGGTGATATCAACCATATTTAATCACATAAGCTCCACGTCAAACAGATTAACAAATTTAAACGGGATGGTGTGAAAATTAACCACCCTTTAATTAGACCCTCTACAAAATCAAAGAAAATGCCTCGAAATCGTAGATTTAAAAGAAAAATCGAGTTCCGATAGATCCCAACAACACGGTTGTCAATTTATCCTCAGTCTCTTTATCTGAGGACGAAACTAAAGTCTTGTCCAAGGGTTAGAATTTGAGCCCTACTCCCAATAACATAGATAATATGAAACTTGGAGATGGCATTGATAACTTTGCCAGAACCCTCAGAATCAAAGAATATTTTGGTAACAAGGATAAAGTGGTGGATAATGAGGAAGACACAGACACGTCTGACTCGGAGGAAGAAATCATAATTTCGCTTTTCAAAAAGAAGAGTTAGTGGATTCCAAAACCTAGTAAATCTGCTACACTGGAAGATGTTATCGACAAAATCCAATCGGTTGTTGTTCATCTAGCTAGCAACAAGTACTCATCATTTTACAAAACCTCTCCTGACGAGAAAAAAAGCCATACAAACGCTGAGAAACCGAGATAATATTGTGATAAAAACAGCAGAAAAGGTCAGTGCCGTTGTGATAATGGACAAAGCTAACTACATCGCGGAAGCAGTGCGTCAGCTCTCTGATGAGAGATTTTATAAGAAGCTAGACTGTGACCCTACTTCCGAGAATGCCAAGCCTGGTCGATTGTATATTCTTCCCAAAATACACAAGGTTTACAACCCTGGTAGACCCATTGTATCCGCAAACGGCCATCCGACTGAGAAAATCTCGGAATTCGTCGATTTTCATTTAAGATCTCATGTAGAAAATCTTCCTTCCCACATTCATGACACTACAGATTATCTTCGTAAAATGGAATCCATGAACCCTCTTCCTCCGGGAATCCTCCTTGTCACCATTAGATGTCACTTCATTGTATACCAACATACCTCATGATGACGGCATACAATCTTGTAGGGAAATATGGGACTCGCGTCACATTTTAGAACCACCTACTGAATGTTTAGTACAGCTGCTTACTCTGGTTCTGAAATCCAACAATTTCACCTTTAATGGTGACCATTACTTCCAAATTAACGGGACAGCGATGGGGACAAAAATGGCACCGTCTTACGCCAATATTTTCATGGGCAAATTAGAAAAACAAATTATTGCAGCATATTTATCCAAACCTTTGTCTTGGTTCCGTTTCATTGATGATGTTGACATGAAATGGATTGAATCTCAACAAAAACTGGATGATTTCAGCAGACATGCAAACAACACCCACCATTTAATTAAATTTACGTATGAAATTTCCGAATCTACGATATCATTTTTAGACACAACCACATCTATAAAGTACGGCGTCATATCAAATGACCTCTACTTTAAACCCACAGATAAACATCAATACCTCTCTCCCCAAAGCTGTCACCCAAAACACTGTACAAAAGGATTCCCGTACAGTCAAGCTATCAGAGTCAAGTGGATTTGCTCCTCTGAGAAGGCTGTCACGAAACGGTTACATGAACTCTGCTGATTTTTGACGAAACTAGGTTATTAGAAATTGGACAAAGATAAGGGGTTTGCGCGCGCTAACAATAACAGCCGCAATGACCTCTTACAGTACAAACGGAAGAGGCGCAGCAAAATAGTCCCGTTTGTTCTTACATACAATCCACCCTTTAATAACCTTTCACTATTGCCAAACACCCTAAATTATCCAAGATCTTTCCCAATTCTCCTATCTTAGCTTTTCGGAGACCAGCAAGTCTGAAAGACTTATTTGTTAGAGCTGACGTCTCCTCAAATAAAAAGCTGTTCAATTGCAGGATGGTGCAAGTCATGTGGTAACAGACGTTGTCTGACTTGTCAACAAATACTGAATACTCAAACATTCACTTGCCTCTCGACTGGGTCTGTATACACTATATATTGCAATGTAACTTGGAAAACCCAGAATGTTGTATACCTCCTTCAGTGGCAACGTGGCATGCAGTATGTTGGCGAGACAGAGCAGCCATTCAACAAACGCATGAATGGTTATCGGAGTGACTACACTTGCAAGCCCGACCTACCCGTAAGTCGTCATTTGAGATCACCTGGACACACACAAGCTGATCTCAAAAACCTTATAATCATGGACCACAACGAGGGTTGGTCGAAGGTCGACAGAGTCGCTCGGGAAATATTTTGGATAAAGTTACGGACAGTTTCTACAGAGGGCATTAATGAAAAAACATAGAACGAGTCCCTCTTTTTCCTGTCATCACCTGTTTCCAACAACGCCGGCTTTAGTACTGACTTTACAGTTCGAAATATTTTTTTTAAAATAACAGTTTAAATTACATGGCTCCATTGATTCGGGATGGATATATAAGCACGTAGCCACGTTCAATTATTTAACCTCATTATATAAAACTTATTTGTTAATCATTATTAGACTGCTATTCGTTTGGGAGTCTTAAATATGTAGTTTGTGTTGTAATTGCCCTACCGTTGTCAAATTTATACCATCCTGGATCGGTTAGGAAATTTTTGATTTTTTGTTTGAGAACTGCCCTCGATGCAGTTATAACATTTAAACTGTCACAATCTTTGAAAATCTAGAGTTGTGCCAGTTCACAACGAAAATAACTATTTTCATTTGGCATATCTATGTAATCTTTGCGGCGTGTATGAAAATTTTAACATTGTATCAGCGTCTGTGGTGTTCGCTTAAATTGTATAAATCAAGATTTAGAAAAAGTATCTCAGTTTGAATATATTGACATGATTCATTTGACAACGTGCTATTATTGAAGAAGGATATCTGTTATCCGAAATATCTAATATTTGTTAATTTTATAGTTATTTAATGGTGATGTTGTACCCTTCTTGACTTGTTATATATATAGACATGTTAGTCAAATGCGTTTTGTTTAAATATACTTTTTTACTTTGTTATTCTTTTGGAAAATGTTGTTTGTGCTGTTTTTAGACCCTTCTACAAAGAAATTTGTTTGACATGCACACTTATAAAAATTGCGGTTTTTATCCAACGCAATCATAGGTTTGAACGTAGTTCTCATTTTAGACTCGTTTAAAGTTTTTGTTTTGGGCATGTATCATATTTTCCCTCCGGTTTATATGATCCGTTCATCCTATATTTACTCTTAAATTCAAGAGTCAATCTTAAATTGAGAGTAAATTATATGACCTTCCAAATACCGTTTCGATCCCTAACATCACTGAAGAGACATATATTGTCGAAATCTAGATCTGGTGTACTAAAGAAATATTGACACCGACTGTTTGTGGCACAACATTGTGGCCACAAGTTAACAATTTTTTTTCTCGGTGACGTATTAAATTTATATTAAGATCCAGTTTGTTACATCTTGTGATCAATTTTATTTAGCAGTCGCCAATGGCAGTCAGCAGGGTTAAAGAACATCAGTTGTTCGACCTGTTAGTCAAATGCGTTTTGTTTAAATATACTTTTTCACTTTTTTGGTTTTTTGGAAAATGTTGTTTGTGCTGTTTTTAGACCTTTCAACAACGAAATTTGTTTGACATGCACACGTATAAAAATTGCGGTTTTTACTCACGCAATCATAGGTTTGAACGTAGTTTTCAATTTAGACTCGTTTATATTTTTTGTTTGGGTATGTATCATATTTTCCTTCCGGTTTATATGATCCGTTCATCCTATATTGACTCTTAAATTCAAGAGTCAATCTTAAATTGAGAGTAAATTATATGGCCTTCCAAATACCGTTTCGATCCCTAACATCACTGAAGAGACATATATTGTCGAAATCTAGATCTGGTGTACTAAAGAAATATTGACACCGACTGTTTGTGACACAACATTGTGGCCACAAGTTAACAATTGGTTTTCTCTGTGACGTATTAAATTTATATTAAGATCCAGTTTGTCACATCTTGTGATCAATTTTATTTGGCAATCGCCAATGACAGTCAGCAGGGTTAAAGAACATCAGTTGTTCGACCTGTTAGTCAAATGCGTTTTGTTTAAATATACTTTTTCACTTTTTTGGTCTTTTGGAAAATGTTGTTTGTGCTGTTTTTAGACCCTTCTTCAACGAAATTTGTTTGACATGCACACGTATAAAAAATGCGGTTTTTATCCAACGCAATCATAGGTTTGAACGTAGTTTTCAATTTAGACTCGTTTATATTTTTTGTTTGGGCATGTATCATATTTTCCTTCCGGTTTATATGATCCGTTCATCCTATATTGACTCTAAACATTCAAGAGTTGGTCTAAAATTTAGGGTACTTTTCTAAAAATGAGGGTACTTTTTATATGGCCTTCCAAATACCGTTTCGATCCCTAACATCACTGAAGAGACATGTATTGTCGAAATCCGGATCTGGTGTACTAAAATATATTGACACCGTATGTTTGTGGCACAACATCGCGGCCACAAGTTTAAAAAGTTTTTCTGTTTAGTATTAAATTTATTTTAAGATCCATTTTGTTACATCTTGTGATCAATTTTATTTGGCAATCGCCAATGACAGTCAGCAGGGTTAAAGAACATCAGTTGTTCGACCTGTTAGTCAAATGCGTTTTGTTTAAATATACTTTTTCACTTTTTTGGTCTTTTGGAAAATGTTGTTTGTGCTGTGTTTTGACCCTTCTTCAACGAAATTTGTTTGACATGCACACGTATAAAAAATGCGGTTTTTATCCAACGCAATCATAGGTTTGAACGTAGTTTTCAATTTAGACTCGTTTATATTTTTTGTTTGGGCATGTATCATATTTTCTTTCCGGTTTATATAATCCGTTCATCCTATATTGACTCTTAACATTCAAGAGTTGGTCTAAAATTTAGGGTACTTTTCTAAAAATGAGGGTACTTTTTATATGGCCTTCTTAATACCGTTTCGATCCCTAACATCACTGAAGAGACATGTATTGTCGAAATCCGGATCTGGTGTACTAAAGAAATATTAACACCGAATGTTTGTGGCTCAACATCGTGGCCACAAGTTAACAAATTTTTTTATGTTTAGATTTATATTAAGATCCATTTTGTTACATCTTGTGATCAATTTTATTTGGCAATCGCCAATGACAGTCAGCAGGGTTAAAGAACATCAGTTGTTCCACCTGTTAGTCAAATGCGTTTTGTTTAAATATACTTTTTCACTTTTTTGGTCTTTTGGAAAATGTTGTTTGAGCTGTTTTTAGACCCTTCTACAACGAAATTTGTTTAACATGCACACGTATAAAAATTGCGGTGTTAATCCAACGCAATCATAGGTTTGAACGTAGTTTTCAATTTAGACTCGTTTATATTTTTTTGTTTGGGCTTTGTATCATATTTTCCCTCTGGTTTATATGATCCGTTCATCCTATATTGACTCTTTAAATTCAAGAGTTTATCTAAAATGTGGGTACTTTTTCTAAAATTGAGGATACTCTTTATATGACCTTCCAAATACCGTTTCGATCCCTAACATCACTGAAGAGACATTTATTGTCGAAATCCATATCTGGTGTACTAAAATATATTGGCACCGTATGTTTGTGGCATAACATCGCGGCCACAAGTTTAAAAAGTTTTTCTGTTTAGTATTAAATTTATTTTAAGATCCATTTTGTTACATCTTGTGATCAATTTTATTTGGCAATCGCCAATGACAGTCAGCAGGGTTAAAGAACATCAGTTGTTCCACCTGTTAGTCAAATGCGTTTTGTTTAAATATACTTTTTCACTTTTTTGGTCTTTTGGAAAATGTTGTTTGTGCTGTTTTTAGACCCTTCTACAACGAAATTTGTTTAACATGCACACGTATAAAAAATGCGGTTTTTATCCAACGCAATCATAGGTTTGAACGTAGTTTTCAATTTAGACTCGTTTATATTTTTTTTTGGGGGCTTTGTATCATATTTTCCCTCTGGTTTATATGATCCGTTCATCCTATATTGACTTTTTAAAGTCAAGAGTTTATCTAAAATGTGGGTACTTTTTCTAAAATTGAGGATACTCTTTATATGACCTTCCAAATACCGTTTCGATCCCTAACATCACTGAAGAGACATTTATTGTCGAAATCCATATCTGGTGTACTAAAATATATTGGCACCGTATGTTTGTGGCATAACATCGCGGCCACAAGTTTAAAAAGTTTTTCTGTTTAGTATTAAATTTATTTTAAGTAGATATAGGAAGATGTGTTGTGAGTGCCAATGAGACAACACTTCACTCTAATGGCAATTTATAATGTAAACCAGTATAGGTCAATATACGGCCTTCAACACGGAGCCTTGGCTCACACCGAACAACAAGCTATAAAGGGCCCCAAAATTACTAGTGTAAAACCATTCAAACGGGAAAACCAACGGTCTAATCTATATAAACAAAACGAGAAACGAGAAACACGTATATATTACATAAACAAACGACAACTACTGTACATCAGATTCCTGACTTAGGACAGGTGCAAAATCTATTCTGTTACATCTTTTGATCAATTTTATTTGGCATCGCCAATGGCAGTCAGCAGGGTTAAAGAACATCAGTTGTTCCACCTGTTAGTCAAATGCGTTTTGTTTAAATATACTTTTTCACTTTTTTGGTCTTTTGGAAAATGTTGTTTGTGCTGTTTTTAGACCCTTCTACAACGAAATTTGTTTAACATGCACACGTATAAAAATTGCGGTTTTTATCCAACGCAATCATAGGTTTGAACGTAGTTTTCAATTAAGACTCGTTTATATTTTTTGTTTGGGCATGTATCATATTTTCCCTCCGGTTTATATGATCCGTTCATCCTTTGTTAACTCTTAAAATTCAAAAAAATATTTAAAAATGAAAGTACTTTTTCTAAAAATGAGGGTACTTTTTATATGGCCTTCCAAATACCGTTTTGATCCCTAACATCACTGAAGAGACAAATTTCGTTGTAGAAGGGTATAAAAACAGCACAAACAACATTTCCCAAAAGACCAAAATAGTGAAAAAGTACATTTAAACAAAATATTATATTATATGTATAAGAGATTATAATTTTTTTATATTTTCAATAATCTGGTTTAATTCAATCAAATATTTGTGTTTGTGCGTGGGTGTTGTAGCCCGTAGCTCATTGACATATTCGGCAAAGCAATAGATGGCGCTCGCAGCTTGAATCAGAATTTTGGAATTTCCGTATCAGCTTGAATTTAAATATTTGAAATCCCGTATCGGGCACTTGTTGATTTGCTGTCGACTAGAAAGCAGGTGTTACACAAATTAGTTAAACTATTAAAAAATACACCCACCCTCCCTGTGAGAATAGTTTCTGCTGTTTTTGTTTTATATTTTCAGGCACTTGTTTGATGTATTAGATTGGAATATACTGGTTACCAGTATCCAAGCGGACCTTCATAGTATTGGAACAATACAGGAGAATTTCGAATAAACTTGCGTTTCTATGAATTGGACAGTTCCGTTTTTCATCACTTTATTAACATAGTATGGATTATTGTGATTTAAGTATACAGAATTAATTTTGTGTTTTTAGGAATTACCGATTCAAGCTGAATACCGAAAAAAAATACAGAAATGTGACAAATAAATAAGTAATTGGAAAAACAGAAATCTTACAATGATAGGTAAAATAACAGTCGTGAAATCTCTTCTTATACCAAACCTTACATATTTAGCGTCAGTCACAAACCTACCACAGGAATTCATTCAACAGTTTAAAACTCTTATCTACAATTTTATATGGGATGGTAAACGAAAAAAAGTCAAACGAACCACACTAAGCAAAAATACTACTGAGGGAGAACTTAAGTACCATTCTGCCTAAGAATCATGCAATATGAAGAAAAAGTGATTTACCCTATGTAACCAATATGCTTGATATTTGGTTATGTGACATAATTTGAGTAAAAAATAACATATTTTTAACCATTATTGTTAATGCCTACTATTTATGTCATTTATACCTTAATAAAAATTCAGATGGGCATGTTTTTCTCACTATATAAGTATTGGAAAAATGATGGATGCTGTAACATATATCTGCTGTGAACAGGCGAGTTGTAGTAAACCATTAAGCATTTCAGAAAATATGGAATCTCCATAACAACATATCAAAAAATTATATTTGTAGCATATTATCAGTAAATAGTTATTTTCATTTTAAATTAACCGCTTTTTCTTACTATTTCAAGATAGACAACTCTTGTTGAACTTCAAAACAAGTAAAAAAAAATATTTCATAGATTATTCTGCAGTTTTTATACAACTGCAATTAACAGTGTTAAGAAATTGATAATTTAAGAAAGATTCGGTGTTTATTGCGTTCAATTGGTTAGATAAATTATTTTTACTGATGATTTTTGTTCAGTGCATCGTGTCTTGTAAACAATTTATCACTTCCGGTTTTGCTGCACTACATGTGGAGGCAAATTTACGATGTTGTTCATCAAAGAAATTCTAGTTGTGTTCTTTACTAATGTTACTCTAAAGACACAACCAAAGCTAAGTTTTGCGTCACAGAGATGTACAATTTCATTTCAAATTAGCTTTTGGGCTGAAAGTATCGCTCCGTACAAATTACCACAGAAGAAATTATGAAATAACAACTAAAGAAAGCAGACTTGTTTATAGTGTTATCCCACAGATAATGGATGTTTACTACTTATTATTACTCAGAGTGTATACACCACACTCTTACAAACTTGTTAAAGAGTTTCATCAGGGTAATTAAAAGTTACAAATGGAAAATTGAATTTTATATGAGGATGAAGACCAAAATACAGACATTCAGAGGCCTTTTCAGAGCCAAAGGAGGCTGAAGGAATACAAAATACTTCTCCAAGTTGAAAGTGGTAGGTTTAACAACATGATTACTTTTTTTTTCTTAAATGTGTAATGAAAGTACATTCATAAAACAGGATGTTTTTTTTTTTTTTTTGGAATGGGGGAGGGGCAATGACTCAATTTAGTATTATATGTTCAAGTGTTTACTGGGACGAAAATAAAATATTGTTTGTTTCCCCAATCCAGACTGACCCTGCAAAAACAGTGCTACTCATTAAAATTTATTGTCAAAACTAAGTCAAATATTTTTTTATTCATCATGTTCATTTCCAATTTCCTGGCTTGCCGGATTGTACGATATTATTCAAGCTTTTTGGAAAAATAAAACTATTTCCCTACCTACCTACATGTACCAACACCTGGCTTGGCAGGGTCGACGTCGGGATTGGGAAAACAAACAATACATTAATTTAGGCCCTGGGTTCCATGTACATTGCAACAGTGAAATGCTAGACATGAAGTCATGACAGTTTACCTGTTAAGTTAAATTATTTATTTTAATTATTTAATTTTATTGATATTAAATAAACCTAAATATTTGAATTGAAATATGCAAATAGGAAGATCTAGAATAGTAGTCATTAGCCCAGGGTCCATTCGTTCGCCCTGATTTTCAATATTGTACAAAATGTTTTCTAGTTTCTTTGTTTTTCATCTTTATAATGTGAACAGAATGTGTTGAAAGTTTGTTGAAAAATTACCCTAATATTTGTCATTGTTTGTATAGCCGAAACCAATTTATTTTTTTTCCTTTGCTTTGTTAATTTGTATGTCATTGATCAATTATTGATCCAAAACAAGCCATCAGCTTTGAAATATTTTCATTATACAATTTTCATAAATTTAAAGAATAAAAATATCTTTTTTCAACTTCAATGTCATGTCAATATTATTTTTTTTAGTAGGACGAACAGACTCTATGGGTGAATTAACCCAGGGTGAACAGGTTATTAGGGTGAAAGTACCCAATAGCAATGAAAGCATTTTTTTTACCATTACCATGATAATTATATATAAAATTTAATTATATATAAAAGGTAGACATGCTAGAGATCAATTGACAGTTTGTCACAGTCTCATACTTTCTACTGTATGTTACTGTCATTAACACTATCATGACTATACATCCTTTAACAATGAGTTAATCCATACTGTCATTGACTATAACGTACATGTATATACATGTGCGAAATATAGTAAGATCTAAATAACCGAGAAATAACTAATGTTAAGTATTCCAAACAGAAAACTATTAAACAGTCTGATTTATATCATTTTTTTTTTATATAAAAAACAAATGCTGGTATGATATACATGTTGTATATACATTGTATATATACATGAGAGGCCTCACGGTACTGGAACTTCTTGTCATTTAAGACCTGTTCAGTGTTGGTGACCTTCTGCTGTTGTCTGCTCTATGGTCGGGTTGTTGTCTCTATGGCACATTCCCCATTTTCATTCTAAATTTTATGATATACATTTATATTATATATACAACATTTAGTTAGTACATATACATAAACAAAGGACAACCACATGCACTGAATTATATATGTATAACAGACTTTTAAAGCTGCTTTTAAAGGCCAATGTGAGTGTGTAATTTGTGTGTTTTCTTGTTATCTTTTATGTAATATTTTTTTGGCCATTTACATGTACATGTAGTTGAAAAGGTAAACGGACATACAGTCACAAATTTGATAGGATATAAAGTTGCAAATAATTTGTTGACTATAATTGTTTTAATAAATAAGAGAGAGATCTTGAAATGTTTTCTTTTTATACGACAGCAAAAAATGATTTTTTTGGGCGTATATTGGTATCACGTTGGGGTCGTTGTCGTCTGAAGATAATTGTTTTTTGCACTCTAACTTTAGGAATTAGGGGCCAAAATAAGCATTTTTTTGGTTTTCGCATAATAATTTTAGTATAAGTAAGCAGAAATCTATGAAATTTTAACATATGTTTATGACCACAAAAGGAAGGTTTGGATTAATTTTTGGAGTTTTGGTCCAAACAAATTAGGGTCCAAAAGGAGCCAAAATTAAACTTTGTTTGATTTCATCAAAAAATGAATTATTGGAGTTCTTTGATATGCCAAATCTAATCATGTATTCAGATTCTTAATTTTTGGTCCTGTTTTCAAATTGGTCTACATTAAGGAAGGTCCAAAGGGTCCAATATTAAACCAAGCTTGATTTTCAACAAAAATTGAATTCTTGGGGTTCTTTGAGATGCTGAATCTAAACATATACTTATATTTTATCATGGGCCCAGTTTTCAAGTTGGTCCAAATCGGGGTCCAAAATTGTTATATTAAGTATTGTGCAATAGCAAGAAATTTTCAATTGCACAGTATTGGGCAATAGCAGGACATCTTCAATTGCACAGTATTGTGTCAAAGAGACAACAACTAGACCATAGACACATGATAGAACAGACAGAAGGTCACCAGTAGGTTCTCAATGCACCCAGAGGTGTCCTTCAACTGGCCATAAACACATATTTATACTAGTTCAGTGATTATGAAAGCCATACTAAACTCATAAATCTATATTTAGTTTTGTTTTGTTTTGTTTAGCCTAATTTAAAATCTTATGTATATTTATTATCAATCTGTTTTTTAGGTACCAGTCATCCAGTGTCCTTTAAACTTACTAGAGCAGAAATTTCATCTATGAAGAAAGTGATACATTGTATACAGGGTAATTAACCAATAGAATTTATTTTTTTAAGATATTATTTATCAGACACCTAAGCGGATAAAAAAACAAATAGAGAGCTGTTAGTATATATATTGTAACTCCATATCATACTTTGTATATGTATATAAGGTGAATACATTTGCTTGTAACTTTGGATAGAGTCTCACGAAATGGTGAAAATCACTGTATCCCGGTACAACAACTTTTTGTAATTTTGGGTCCTCAATGCTCTTCAACTTTGTATTTATTTGGCTTTTTTAACTATTTTGATCTGAGCGTCACTGATGAGTCTTATGTAGACGAAACGCGCGTCTGGCGTATAAAATTATAATCCTGGTACTTTTGATAACTATTAACACCACTGGGTCGATGCCACTGCTGGTGGACGTTTCGTCCCCGAGGGTATCACCAGCCCAGTAGTCAGCACTTCGGTGTTGACATGAATATCAATTATATGGTCATTTTTATAAATTTTCTGTTTATAAAATTTTGGATTTTTCGAAAAACTAAGGATTTTCTTACCCCAGGAGTAGATTACCTTAGCCGTATTTGGCACAACTTTTTGGATTTTTGGGTCCTCAATGCTCTTCAACTTTGTATTTATTTGGCTTTTTTAACTATTTTGATCTGAGCGTCACTGATGAGTCTTATGTAGACGAAACGCGCGTCTGGCGTATAAAATTATAATCCTGGTACTTTTGATAACTATTAAAGAGTAATTTTTGTTGTTGTTGAAAACTTGGATCAGATAAATATAGAAAAGTATATTTACTATTTATTAAATCTTTTCATAACTGCTGACTGTCTTTTTTCACTTTTCCCTCTCCCAAAGCAATTCAACAAAATTAAAGGGTTTCAAATTTTGACGTCACATGCTTGTTGAGTAAACAGGTGTTTATAAGTATGTTTATTCTTACAATTATTTTAAACATGGTCATACATGTACCATTCATAATTTGCATGTATTATAATTTTTCACTTCTGTTTTGTAGATTTTCTAGAGGAAAGTTCTACATATTGAGTAACATAACAGGCATAGAGCTATCACAGTCACATATAATGTCTTGGAAGCAGCATTTTTATTAGATATCAATAATACAGTGGACATACTACATTGAACACTTTTGGATGAATTATAGCCAGAAGAAGTTTTGATCTGACATTAAGGACTGGCCCATACAATTTTTGCCCTTATCCTTCAAGTGGTTTGTTTAAAAGGGACTGAATCGGCTTGTGTGAGTCTGCATCTTTAATGGAAAAAACTTGATTGACAATATGTAAAAACAAAAATTTTATAGAATTATGAAGAAAAATAATGCTTCACTCATCTTCTTTTTTATACTTACTGATTTTTGTATTGCCTGTGAAAATAGATATATATGTACTAAAGAAATATTGACACCGAATGTTTGTGGCACAACATTCTGTCCACAAGTTTACAATTTTTTTTCTTTCTGTGACGTATTAAATTTATATTAGAATCCATTTTGTTACATCTTGTGATCAATTTTATTTGGCAATCGCCAATGGCAGTCAGCAGGGTTAAAGAATATCAGTTGTTCGACCTGTTAGTCAAATGCGTTTTGTTTAAATATACTTTTTCACTCTTTTGGTCTTTTGGAAAATGTTGTTTGTGCTGTTTTTAGACCCTTCTACAACGAAATTTGTTTGACATGCACACGTATAAAAATTGCGGTTTTATCCAACGCAGTCATAGGTTTGAACGTAGTTTTCAATTTAGACTCGTTTATATATATATATATATATATATATATACAACTCGTCTAAACATCAACCCAACAACCCATGCTACTGTGATATCGTGACACCACATCGCCTGCACTGCAGCCGTCCCGCTAGACCACACGACCACCTGGGCTCTCAAAAAAAGAGCTTTCGGTGGCCATATGTTACCTTTCCACGTCAGTTTTAATCTAGCGGCGTACTACAGTACATGATATATAAGGCATGAAGATGTTATTGTTACAGATCAGCTAAATTATCTATAGTAAAGGATCCTACAAATTAATGTAAGATACAGTCACAGAAAATAATTAAATTCATAAGTACGTCTGAGTCCTAAACAAAAAATTAAGGTATCTTACACTTTATATATTTCATAAATAAAAAGCAATACATATATAAAATATATCGTTACAGTTTATGTATAGAGGGAAATTAATGCATACTTAAACCCCGTGCCTACTTTGGTGTTTGTACACCTGATTTCTCTAATATGACCTCAATTGGAGATATAACCCAGAGCCCAGAGGTAGATTTAAGGGGGCGCAGGGTTCTATTTCTGAAAAATTGGTTGAATATAAAGGGAACACAGGCGGATCAAGTCATTTTAAAAAGGGGTTCCTAAACCAGGACAAAAAAAGGGGGATTATATAGGAAAACAAAAAATCTTACCCCTTTTGAATCCGCCGCTTTGGAATCACTAAAGAATAACTAGAGCGGGCCCCTACTTTATGAAAATTTCTAGATCCGCCAGGGTCTGTGATAAATCTACGCTAAATAAGCTATTGTTATTTATTACGTAAAGTAGGTCAAGAGCTCATCTAGCCCAAAATAACAACTAGATGCATTTAATACCGATCTATTATATCTATTATACTGACAATAAACAAATAATACAAATAAAATCCTATTTGGAATTCTCATACCTTGATAAACTCGTAATATAGTGTAAATCTCAAAATATATAACTTTCATTTTCTACAGACTGTACATGATATCAAATGTCCTTCACATTACATGTGACGTATTTAATCACGTGAGATTCATTGCTAGAAAAAAAACACCTTTTAACGAGGCGTATATATCGGTTTATTAAATATATCTTTTTAACTAAGAAAGTTGGCTTTATATAATTTAACCAAAAATTAAGGTATTTTACACTTTATCTATTTCATAAATAAAAAGCAATATATAAATCAGTTTAAATGAGATATATATGATTAAAGACCGTGCACTCTTAAGTTATATGTTTGAAGCAAGCGCATAAGTCATCATATATACGTCTTGAAATTTCGAAGTGTCGGCATTTCGCGAAAATAAACGCAATTGAGCTAATTTTTTGTGCATGTGGAAGATAATGTAAAAGCCTTTAAAAATAATACAGTAATTCAATGAACAAATAAGTTTTT
Organism: Mytilus trossulus; assembly: GCF_036588685.1. Lineage (NCBI taxonomy): Eukaryota > Metazoa > Mollusca > Bivalvia > Mytilida > Mytilidae > Mytilus > Mytilus trossulus. Next base: position 76,430,904 of record NC_086382.1, on the reverse strand, counting down.
CATAGAGAAATATATCGTTACAGTTTAAGTATGCAGGGAAATGCATAGTTAAACCCCGTGCCTACTTTGGTGGTCATTTTTACGCACGAAATGCTGACTTTTACGCCAATAATTGATATATATATATATATATATATATATATATGGATTATATAAAAGGACAAAGCACATGTGGTGAGTACAAATGTATTACGAAGCATAATATATGTGGTAATTTACTAATGTAACTAATATGCACAGACACAGATTCAAATAATAATTACAAAAAAACATATTGTTTTTCTGTCTGTTAAAATAACATATTGTTCACTACTTATTACACAAGATACAATAAAAGTAGTATATTTGGAATCGAACACACTTTTCGTTTAGAGCTGTAGAACTAAGTACATCTTCCTATATTTTTTCGATAAAGAGTTTAATTTTCGTTTTGCATATATACTTTATATCCGAGCGTAGCAGAAGAAGTTTAAATTCGTTTTTCATGTGCAGTTTCAGCAAAGCTTGTATATGTTAGCGGCAATAAGTGAATTGTTATCAAAAGTACCAGGATTATAATTTAGTACGCCAGACGCGCGTTTCGTCTACATCAGACTCATCAGTGACGCTCATATCAAAATATTTATAAAGCCAAACAAGTAATTTGAGATTAGGCATGAAGGGTAAATCCTAGGCAATAAGCTAACGCCTAGGCAGTAAGTCTATTGCCTAAATGATGTTAGGCATTAGTCTTAAATCCTAGGAGTTAAGCTTAAATCCTGAAAAAATATGTGCAGGCATTAAGCTTAATGCCTAAAGTATAAATGCGAGTAAATAAAAGACATTTATTCATTTATATAAAATTATATTTGTAACATAATAACATTGTGAGAACTAGGTTTATCGAAATTAAACTGTCCTGTGATTGGTCCTGTAAAATTATATTCTCAGGACAGAAATTATGATAAAGTAAGGACCGATTGACTATATGTCTCAGCATGCACATCGAAGCTATCTGAGCTTTACCTTTGAGGATTATCTTAGCTAGGATCACTAGTAGCACGATTTCAGTCTGAAACGGTCATTTTGGTCTGATCATATCTTAATTGACTGGATTTACCGCTAGAGGAAAACGTCACGACTTGTCAGATCGTTAAGTTACCCGTTCCGATCGCTAGTCTCATTAGGTAAATCAGTCCGTTAAGGAATGTCAAGATAAATCAGACTGAATCTTCTAGCGAGCTGTTCAGATCCGTTAAGACCGTGTAAGACCAAAACAGATCAAATCTCAAAATTAACGTTCAAAAGTGTCAGACCATGTTTAGATCCGTTCAGTATCCCGGTATGATACCACGAGTTACGCCCCTTCTGCTCGATTAGTGCATTTTAGATTTATTATATATGTATTTGAAGTATGAATAATAATATAGAAAAAAAAGTAATTAAAGATTAAATTCTCTGTTGATTCTTTATTACTGTTGTAGTTTGTGGAGGAACTAATAAATTATTCGTCTATACATGTTGCTTATTTTTTTAATAAATATTAGTTTATTTATTTATTTTAACTATAAATTGCAAGGACGCACGGTAATTATATAGGTGCACATAAACATGTTTGCCATACATTTAACCTTAAAATGTTGTGAACCCTTTGAGAACATATTTTGTATTTGAAAATTAGAAACGTAAAAATCTTAAACATAACCTAAAAAAAGGCGATGTTGTATAATTGTCAACGAGACAATCAATAAAAATTAACACATGCGTATTTTTGTTTTAATTCGTATTCTGTTGATATGTCCTACTTTACTATTACCGTTGGAGCTGGGTTTTTTTATTATTATTTTCGTCCTTATTACTCTGTTAAACTCGGAATCGCTTCTATTATCATAGCTTTGTACTGTACAACATATCATTAAACAATTATTCATTTTACACAACGGTGCGTCTAAAGACCACCAAGGTCGCCAACGTCCATGAAGCTGATCATGATACTGCATTCAGTCTTAGTCGAGACAGTGTTTAGACTATAAAGTACTATCGTATACAGATTTTCATTCAAATAATTAGTGTACATATGATATCCTGATGCTTATTGTCTAACCCATATGCACAAGTGGCAGATTACCCCCCCCCCCCCCCCCCCCACACACACACACACACACTTCTTGTCTAGAGCGGAAATTAATCACAGCTTGATTTGACTTCTAAAACTGGCCGTTAATTCATACAAACGTCCGCATACGCGATTAATGACAACTTATCGGTGGGGTGTAAATATTGACACCTGTGTGTAATGTCTCTGCAAAATTAAGTTTTAATGTAAAATACATGTACATGCATGTTGATTTGAATAGTACGTTATATTAGTTTATAACACAATACAGATTAAGATTGATTTACAAGTGAAACTTCTGATCTGTGTTTTTAAAGAATAGGTACAAATATATATGTTTAATGTATTTCCTTTTTTTTGGCCGTTAGTTTTCTCTTTGAATTGTTTTACATTGTCTTATCGGGGCCTTTTATAGCTGACTATGCGGGATGGGCTTTGCTCATTGTTGAAGGCCATATTTAAAAAACTGGCTAAATTTGTTTTGAATACCATACATGTACATATTTGTTTTTTTTAAACGGAATGTTGTATTGCCTTCCCCTCTTATTTCCTCCGGTCCAGGAAAATTTATTGGCAATAATCAAATGCGATTTTTTTTCACAAGATCTACTTTGGAGCAGAATCTCGGACTTAAAAGCATACAGTTCTAAAAGTTGTGTATTTTCTTGTCTAAATTACCATGTACATGTATGAGGATAAGAATAGGTCACCATTTATAAAGATAGAAAAAATATATAGATGATAAAATATAAAGAACAAATTGATTGATTGTTTGGTTGTTTTACATCCAGTGGCAAATATTTGATGCATTTAAGGCAGGCAAATATTCAGTATAAAGATAAATGGTATAAAAATAAAAGATAAATAGAAATGATGATCTGAGCTCCCCTCCCCGAAAAAAAATCACTCGTATTATATTAATCTAAAGTAAAATCTGGATCCGCACCTGTTATATTTGGCGTAAATTAAAAATTTCTGTTTTAGCTAAAATACTTGAGTTCAATGGCACGTGCTAGTAATCAACCGAGGCAACAGGAAACAAAATCAATGATCCATAACGCAAAAAGTAAATGACTATTTTACAATATACAATAAAAAGGTGCCAAATATATTCATTTTCTCCGTGTCAGATATTTTTATTGACTGTACAATCGCTTGCAAGTTAGCTGTACAATTATTCGGAGCCTTCCTGTAAAATCACTTTGAGCTTTCCTGTAGAATTGCTTGGTCAAATTTATTAAATACATTGCATATACATTGCATTGGTTGTTCCTTGTCTGTCCTATTACATTCATCTTTGGTATTTGAAATGAAAATAAGCACAAAACCAGTCATTTTGACAATTAAGATTCTATTAAGGAACCCTTTTAAGGTGACTATACCAGAGACACAAACAAAATGTGTACAATAGATATAAAAAAAAAGAAGAATTGACAAAGAGACAACTCTCCACAAGACCAAAATGACACAGAAATTACCAACTAACCGCTTTCTTTTGTTTTGGCGTAAAAGAAAATAGCAAATGAAAAAATTGAAATATTGTATCAAATTTAACCAAGAACTTAAATTTAAAAAACTATTTATCATTAGATAATATTTATTTAAAATTTTAAATTTAAGGGTAATAAATAATTTTGATATTATAATTGTACATTTAAACTCTTTGAAACCAAAAACATAGTTGTATAACTACGTTTTATATTAGAATTGAATTGTAAATAGTTAATATAATCGTACATCTTTCATATAGATACTGAGTACTTCAAATATTTTATTTTATTACTTCAAAAGAAACAAAAATAATATTGTACTGATGCCAAACTACAGGGCCCAATTTCATCCTAAATACATGTATATAAAAAAAGAAGATGTGGTATGATTGCCAATGAGACAACCTTCCACAAGAGACCGCAAATAGAAACACTAATAAAATATGTTATTTATATTTAAACGCTTCAAATAATAATCTAAAAATATGAAAACTTAATAGAAATTTGTGTCGAATTCATTTTGATATCACAAGTTCTGGAACTGTGAACTAAGAGCTTACTTATCCAATAAAACAAAAATGGAAAATGGTGTCAGCAAACAATCATATCTTAATGTTGCCTACTTAGTTGCAGTTTAACCAGCTCGACTAGTGAAGTGAACAAATTTTCAAATAAATATTATAATTATTCTATAAAATCGCCCCCTTTTTTTAATTGGATACAATCGCTTTTTTTTTCATTTTAAATCTTTTTAATAGTTTGTTAAAATGTTAAAATAACTAATTAAACATACTTTTGAAGATCTGTCAAATGAATGTATATAAAAAATGATTAATACATGTAATATTAGAAATATTATTAAGAAACGACTTTATATCAAGAATAAATCACTAAATATGCATACATTCCAGAGTTTACTTATTGCCTAAAATTATGTTCGGCAATAGGATGAATAATCACCATCAAATTTCAGGAAATAAGCTTAATGCCTGAAAATTTCAGGCAATAACTTAATGCCTATGCGTTAGCTTATTGCCTAGGATTTAAGCTTAATGCCTAATTTCACTTATTGCCGCTAACATATACACATGATACACTGCACATTCAGTTTAATTTTATCGAATTTGCATTTATTACGTATTTTCCAAATAGCCCATTTGAAATAAAGTATTATTGCATTAACAATGGTATTATTCGAATTCTCTGTGCAAATTCCTAATAAAATATCTTTTTCAACGAGAACCTCGTCGCTTATGATGTTACAAAGTTGTAAATTTCTAACAACCGTTTCTATCAATGGTTTAACATTGTTACATTGATAAAATAAATGCTCAAGAGTTTCAATATTATTTATTTTATCACATAAGTGACATTTTCCATTTGACATACGCATTATTTGCAGTCTGTTTTCTGTATATATAATCCTGTGTATACATTGCCATTGAAATTCTTTAACTTTTCTATTAATATTCGTTTTACTTATACTTAGCCAATTTTTTCCCCAATTTATATACTCGCTATACAAATTTTCCCACACTGAGGGGTCTCAGTTAGGTTAATGTTTAATTGAAGATATTTTAATGTCAAATCCTTGATTTTTAATGATTTTTTTGTCTGGATTTAAAAATTCAAGGTTTTCAGAAATTTTGATTTTGTTACTTTTTAAAGCAGGTTGATCATGGTTATTTTTTGAATTCTGCATGAATGTTTGTGGTATGGAACTTTAAATTCGTGAATATTCCGAAATATAATTACGTTTATGTATTAATTGTCTATATATTTCATTGCATGATTTAAAATCTTTGGTATTATCGTCCCATATATCACCAATAGTTTTGATCTGACTTTTTGAAAAGGAAGAATAAAATAAAGATTTGCCCTGAAATAAAATATTTGAGTTTCCAAATAATCGCTGTTTCTTTACTTCCATTTCATTAAATATACCCTGTGTGATCTTTGTCAATTTTGACCACGATTGTAAAGCGCTTTTGTAATAATGTGGTAGGTTTTTTATCTCAAGACCTGAAAGGTCAGAACATTTACAAAGAAAAAGTTCATCCTCAAATTTCTTATCACATTTTTTTACCAAAATTTACCTATTGCATTCCAACTAGATAATGGCTTATGTAATATCGAATATAAAGATTTGATATATTTACTTTCTATCTAACTATCTAAATTTACCATCCCCATGCCCCCCTTTTTAACGTCTAAACAACAAACCTTCCGGTCTACTTGATTCCCATCCCAAATAAAATTCCATATTATCTTATTCAATTCTTTTTTTTTTGTACCTCTTATTTCTAACTCATAACCACACATTGATATTATTAAATTTTTAACAATAAGGACTTTTCCAGAGTAAGTCAATTTTCGACTTTTCCAGACGTGTAAACAATTTTGTACTTTTTCTAATATTGATTTCCAAATTTTGTCATTGTCAATGTTATAACCATGGTGAATACCTAGTGTTTTTATGTTATCTGTTGTCCAGCTTATCTTTTTAAAAGTAGGTCGTCTGCGTTTATTTGCGCCAATACTTATTCCTTTAGTCTTTTCGTAATTAATGTTAGAACCTGATGCCTTTTCATGTTTGTCTAATATTTCAAAACATTGTTTTACAGAACTATAATTTTTATTAAATAATTGCGTGTCGTCTGCAAACATATTCAATTTGGTTTCTATAAGCTCCCCATTTTCTTCCCCAGGCAATATAATGCCTTGAATGTCTTTTCTGCCCTTATTGCACAGGCCAGGACCTCTGTCTGTAATATATATGTTAGACTCAGATCGACGTCCGGCCTCTAATCGACGTCCGTTCCTCAAATCGACGTCCGTTTCACAAATCGACGTCCAAATCTGACTTCACATTCTCAAATCGACGTCCAATTGTTTGATACTCTAATCGACGTCTGATTGATTGTAGTCGTCTTTAATCGATGACCAATATCAATCATTAATAATTTACTGGACTTAATTTACACGTATACATGTACATATTTTGTAGGGTTCTTTTGGTAACTAAATTTTCAAACATTTTTACATTTTTTTAACCCGAAATAGGTAACACGCATATTAATTTTGATCTTTTTTGACAGAAAGTTAATCCAATCGATCTACATATTAGTGTGTCATTTCTATGCATATTCATAATGAGAAAACAACCAAACGACTTATAGGAGCATTATTCAGTCTTACAAAAGACAAAATAATGAAGTAGATTGAGCCAATTGTTTTAAGAGTATTAAATTTCGAACTCTGTAAGATATTTTTCAACAAATTTCTGAGTTTTACACCTGGAGTGAAACGTAAACGCAAAAAAAAAAACAAATGCGTTATGTTTTTATGTTGTGCTGTTACACCACTGTTAAGAGCTCAAACTCATGTCGAACCCGACATATTCTTTAAGGGCGTGTAGTTTAGTGGTTTTCGATGTTTTATGTCTGTCATATTTGTTTTTCGGAATAGTATTTTTTTATAAATCAGATCTTTTTTAATTTTAATTATAATATGTAATATATATATTTTTTATAGATCTTATTTGTCACACATAATATGTTTGAAAGTCTAAAGATTTCAACTGTTGGTTAAACTGACGTAGATTAGAAAAGCTAAAAATTGGACGTCGATTAGAGAAGCCAAAATATAGACATCGGTGAAATAGGCATAACATTGGCCGTCGATTTGGAATGTTATTTTATTGTTACGTCAGATTTAGACGTCGACTAGAGAAACAGACGTCGATTAGAGACCGGACGTCGATCTGAGTCTTACATTAATAAAAAGAGGTGTATAGGACACCCCTGCCTGGCTGATCTAGAATTTTTTTTTTTTTTTAGACGTAGCCATTTGTTTTAATACACGTCTTTGCACGTTTTAATAACATTTGAACCCAATCACGAAAATTGTCCCCAAAATTAAATTCCTTCAAAACTAAGTCATCCCCATTCCATCCTATCAAAGGCCTTCTGTTGGTCTAAAAAGACAATTATTCCCTCTTCATCTTCATCATTAATATATTTTTTGATATCCCGTATCATTCTATTCGCTTCCGAAATATGTCTGCCTTTTACAAACCCTTTTTGGTCGAGATGTATAAGCTTAGGAAGGACTATTTTTAACCTTTCTGCAGTATTTTAGGTATAATTTTATAATCGCAATTCAGTAGTGTAAGAGGGCGCCAGTTTCCTATATTTTCCTGTTCCCCGCCCTTAAATAATCATGTTAAAACTCCTTTATATTGCGAGTCCGATAATGTTTTTTTATTAAATATTTCTTGCAATAACGTACAAAATTTTTCTTATATGATATTCCAAAATATTACATAAAATTCAGATATGATCCCGTCCTCCCCTGGGGATTTATTTGCTTTTATAATTTTTAGACCTTTCATTATTTCCTCCGCGGTAATTGTTTAGTTTATTTCCGATGTGACTGGTTAAATCTTTAGCACTTTCCAAATTCAATCCCTCGGAGCTAAATAAATTTGAGTAGAATTTAACTTGTTCATTTAGTATTCCGTCTATGTTGTATTTATAATGTCCATTATCTGTTTTTATTCGACTCCATAATTTGTTTTTTCCGTTTTGCTTTTCGAGATTGAAAAAGTAACTCGACGATTTTCCCCCTTCTTCCACCCATTTTACACGCGTCCTTATTTTAGAGGCCTTTGATTTGTTCTCATAGTAATTTTTAATTAGCGATTATATTTCTGATATCTTATTTTCAACCTCCCCTGAGGTACAGTGGAGATCACTTCTAACCTCTCATTAGAACTGTCAGAATATTCTGTCGTAGAACTGTTCTAACCTGTCCTAAAACAGTTCTACCTAGAACAGTTCTACCCTAGAACTGTTCTAAGTAGAACTGTCAGAATCAGTTCTAGGTAGAACTGACTAAATCAGTTCTAGGTAGAACTGTCTAAATCAGTTCTAGGTAGAACTGTCCAAAACACTTTTAACCGTAGAACTGTCAGCAGAACTGACCAAATCGGTCAGGACTATAGAACAGTTCTAAATGACGTCACTGCAGTAAGGGCACTTTAGAATTTAGGAAAATAAATCACTTCCAATTACCGTTTGCTATATATTAAATAGCAGATTTTCTATATTTTTTACTGATCAAACGACTTTTATTACGTTACATGTACAAATATCGAAGTGAATAGAAGGTTATCCAACTCATAGGAGATATTTTTATAAGATTGCATACGGAAACATCATTGTTTACGTTTCTTCGTTCCCCGCTTTTAACAGTCTCTTCCTAAATAAAACTCTACATTTAATTCATGGAATTTTAATCGTAATTTACCTTGTTTGCCTTGGACGGATTTACATTCATTTAAGATTCTGTTTTGACAAATGTTCAAACGAAAATCGTACAGTGGATGAATTATGGGATATTAATGAAAAAAGTGTTGTGTAACGTAAAAAAAACTATGCATACATTTGCACCATCTCGTCAATTTAGCCAGACTTATCCATAACGATTATAAATGATATCTGTGAGTCTGGAACTCAGACAAATATACTGGATCTGAACATGAATGAAACATTTGCCCCTGGACGTTATGCTACAAACAAAATCATGCATTTTTCTTTGCCTTCTTCAAATTATATTTACAGTATACTATTCCAAGAAGAGAACTTCCCATACATGTACTTTTCATTTTATTTTTAAAATAAAGTATATAAATCAGTCATGTGAGTGTTGGATGATGCCATTAAATAGTTTTGTTTTAAAAAAAACCATCACAAACTACTGACTTAAACATGTTAAAAGGTCACTTTAGCATGTTAAATGACGGTTCATTATTATGAATACAGAGAGGAAATAACGGCGCGCTAAATTCTTAGATATGGTATAAATACACCTTGTCGCTATTTGTCTGCCATTACTGGATATCACACAGGTTCCCGTAAAATGTTGACGTCATAAAACAAAATATCTGACGCCACAATGGAAAAGTCATTGTTGTATGTTCAAGAGGCTGGGTCAGCCAGGATTAACGATAAGGTGTATTGTGTTTCAAAGTTTGTGTCATTTTTATCATACGATCCGTCCTCACATAGAAATAATATTGGTTTACCATGTTATCAATGAGGCCATATACATGTATATTTACATGATAAATTGTAAATAAGTTCAGTTTTGGTTGATGCAGTCAAATAATTTTGTTAAAACAACTCTCACTCAGTCTTATATATCGAAACCACTGAAATTTGTTTACAATTCAATATTTTGAATAAAAAGAGGACTTGCTGATATCTAAATTGATTTTAGTAGCCAATGTGTTCCAATTTTCATTGATATTGCTGTCATTTGAATTATAAAATCCATCGTAATATGTAATTACTATAAGTGATTTAGTATGGGTCTATATATATATTAAGATTTACATAACAAAGTGTAATTATGGTCAGTTATGGTTGATGCTGTCACATATGGTCAGTTATGGTTGATGCTGTCACATATGGTCAGTTATGGTTGATGCTGTCACATATGGTCAGTTATGGTTGATGCTGTCACATATGGTCAGTTATGGTTGATGCTGTCACATATGGTCAGTTATGGTTGATGCTGTCACATATGGTCAGTTATGGTTGATGCTGTCACATATGGTCAGTTATGGTTGATGCTGTCAAATAATTTTGTTATATTCATGAGTCAGTCTGAGATATCAAAACTACTGAAATTAGTTTACGATTCAAAATGTTGATGAACAAGAAGACATGTTGGCACTATAAACTGATGTGAGCATAATTTTATTTTCCAATATTGCTTTCATTTATATTAAACAATCCATCCTGAAATAAAAATATACGTGATTTACTTTGCGGCTATTAAGATTGACATCATGTTCATAATAAAGTGCAAATATGGTCAGTTTTGGTTGATGCGGACAAATTATTTTGTTATACCAGTCAGTCTGAGGTATGAAAACTACTGATATTTGTTTATGATGCAATATTTTGAATAAAAAGAGGACATGCTGGCATCCTAAATTGATGCAAATGAAATTAGGTAGCATTGTGTTCCCATATTTCTATCATTTGTATTTTCATGATTTTTCAATCCATCCTTACATCATGTACATAAAAATATTACAGATTTACTATGCGACTATAAAAGTTCCATAAAAAAGAGCAAATATGGTCAGTTTTGGTTGATGCGGTTAAACATGGTCAGTTTTGGTTGATGCTGTCAAATATCGTCAGTTTTGATTGATGCAGACAAATAATTTTGTTACATGATTACATGTTACTGTCAGTCTGAGGTATGAAAACTACTGACATGACTGATATTTGTTTCTGATGCGATATTTTGAATAAAAATTGGAAATGCTGTCACTCTCAATTGATGCGAGAAAAAAAATTGTGGTCATTGATTTCCAATATTGACGTTATTTATATACTAGTCCCTCTTGACCTAAAGTTATAACTGAATTACTTTGCAGCTATTTTGATTTACATAAAAAAGCAAATATGGTAAGTTTCGGTTGATGCTGTCAAAAGATTTTATTATACGACTCAGTCTGAAGTATGAAAACTGCTGATATTTGTTTATGATTCAATATTTTGAATAAAAAGAGGACATGCCCATTGGCTGATCAAGGGAGGGGGGGTTCAGGAGTTGGAACCCCCTTTTTTTGACGATCAATGCTTTTGAATTTGAACATATAGTTGGACCCCCCCTTTTTTAAATGGCTGGATCTGCCCCTGCATGCTGGCACTATAAATTGATGCGAACAAAATTGTTTTCCAAACGTGTATAGTACAGTCCCTCTTGACCTAAAATTAAAACTGAAGTACTGTGCAGCTATATAGATTTGCAGAAATAAAGAGCAAATAATGTCAGTTTAGATTGATGTGGTCAAAAGATTTTTGTTAAACAGGTCCGTCCGAGGTATGAAAACTACTCGTAAACAGATATTACATTTGGTTAATGAGGATAATTTTGTTAAGTGATAACGAGCCATCCTGACTCCCAGAATAACAAATGTAAAACAATTCAAATAATAACCCTCCCCCATAATACTAATTAACGGCCTAATTTATGTACAAAAATTGAAAGAAAAACAAATATTTTATACTACACATCAACAAAGGAAAATCACTGAATTACGGGCTCCTGACTTGGAACAGGCACTTACATACATGCAGAATATGGCGGGATTAAACATGTTCTCTTGCCGCTTATAAATCTGAAATAAAACCGGCAAAATAGCAAAACTCTATATACTATTAATCGCTATTTTGCCGAAGCCCTTATATTAAGACAAATATTTCTTAAAACTTATAAATCAATTCTAGCCGTAGAATTTATAAATCAATTTTAGCCGTAGAATTTATAAATTAATTCTGGCCGTAGAATTTATAAATCAATTCTAACCGTAGAACTGTTCTAGAAGTATAACTGACCAAAGATTTGGTCAGTTCTAGCTAGAACTGTCTAAAACTGTTCTAGGGTAGAACTGTCAGGATCAGTTCTAGCTAGAACTGTCCAAATAAGTTCTAGGTAGAACTGACCAAACCAGTTCTAGCTAGAACAGTTCTAACCTAGAACTGACTAAAAGGTGTCAGGCTGACAGTTCTACATACTGTTCTAGAACAGTTCTCCTGACAGATTCTGACAAAATTTATGAGAGGTTAGAACTGATCTCCACTGTAGTTCTATTTAATTTGAGCTCTTCTAATTTCTTTTCAAGGTTGATAATATAACTCTTTTGAGAATTTTTGTTTATATTTTACTTACTTCCATTGTTAACTTTTTTATTTGAGATTTTGTTACATCCCACCAATCTTTAATTTTTTCAAACCTACTTTTTTTAATTTTCCAGGTTTCCCACCAAATTTTAAATGTATTTTAAATTCTTCTCTTTTGATTGTATTTATATTCATTATCCATATACCCGGACCTCTTTGTATTTCATCCAGTTTTAATTTGAATGACACAAGATCATGATCGCTAAAAGGACAATGCGCCAACATTGTAAATTTTATTTGACAGATTTTTATCACAAAATATATAGTCTATTCTAGACTTTGAATTTCCTCTCTGAAACGTATACCGTTTTCTTTTGGATATCTGTCTCTCCAAATATCTGTTAGATCATATTGTGATAATAAAAGAAATAATTCCTTTGTACCAATGTCATCACGATTATGAGAGGGATTTCTATCAATTGTTTTGTCAAGAGTACAGTTAAAATCCCCTACCAAAATATTGTAATGGTCTACACTGTCGTCTGTAAAATGACCAAAAAAATTATGAAATGATTCGAAAAGCCGTTTTCCTCTCGATGCCACTTTTGTTGGCATATATATTTGAAATATGATAAATCGCACTTTCCGTTTTGATGCTACATTTTATTATTCGACCGTTTTGCAGGTTACTATTATCAAACACGACTTCGCCAGGACAATTTTTTGTTTGTAAAATAGAGACACCACGAGAATCACTGGTTCCGCAATTCCAAACACTTTTATTACCCCCATTTAACTTCCATCCATTTTGCCATTGCGTTATATCATTTACTGTGCAATGTGTTTCTTGTAGACATATCAAATCATATGTTTGGTTAGCTAACCTATTGAAAACTAAATTACGTTTCTTTTTATCACGTAATCCGTTTACTTTCAAAGTTATGATTTTGATCGACATTCTTTAGTATTTTTTTTTTAAAGTTCACGATTGGATTTACATTTTAACACCGCTATGCCTCGTTGATTTAATTGAAAGTTCACGGTAAAAGCCACCGTTGTAAGTTTACTTTCAATTTTACGAGTCATTGACCAATTATCGTATGCCCTTACCAATGCTATTTATGGTTCCTTAGGCGTAGATGAAAATGAAAAACCTGATCAAAACAATATTCTAAACAGGCTCCACCAGTGTAAATTCAAACTTTTCTTTTAACAATCTGTATGATCCTCTTGCTGATCAAAATATATATGTGATGCAGGAAACTGGGATTACAATATGAACACTCGGCTAATTTAGAAAGTAAAAATAATTTAACCAACAGAAAGCGTCGTTTGCACTACAAAATTAAAAAACAGCTACATTTTTTGCTTTTAAATATTGATGAAAAAGATATTCAAAATCCTCTACCTCTTCATGAAAATCAACAATTTAATAAAGTTATGGATTGTATTCGTAGTTTTGAAATAAAACAAATGTCTTATTGTTTTAAATTTTGCAAAATTTGCAAAGAAAGAAAAATGGATATGAAAATGGCTAAAGATAATGAATGTAAGCATTGTCATTTAGATAAATCACCAATAAAATTATTTTCAGCAGAAAACAATATGGACCCTAAACATATACCATCTGAACTTATTATTTTATTTTAGACAAAAACTATATGTAGGGACATAGTGAGTTATTGGCTTGGTTAGCTGGCATTAAAATAAAGTAGCGCCTTCATATTAATACACTTATACATTTTATAAATGTTGGTTCTTAGTAGCCTTATATCTATGGTATTAAGACATATATTGGTTCCAGAATCACTTCCCGGTCTCAATTAACTTGGTTCTGAATTAACACATGCTGACGTCTACTTATCCATCAAAATCCAAAAAAGATTTCATCTTTCTGAAACACAAGATGCACTTAACTTTTATATATCTAGCATGTCTAGTGGTAGTCCAAATAATTATGACGTCTGGCAAGGCTATTTTTTTTTCTGGGACGCCTTCCTGCGACGTCATAACGCTGAAACCATTTTTTACGTCTGGAGTTTGAGAGCAAATTTTAGGGGGGAACTTTGACACCTAATTTTGACAAGAATTTTTTTATTGCCGGTTAGATATTTTTACGTAGTTACAAAGTCCTACCTTTTTTGTGCTTATTGATGTAAAATATTTCCAGAAATATCCAAAAGAAAGGATTGAATAAGATACGATTCCATTTGAAGTGGGGAAATATTTATTTTGTTTGGAAATGATTTCCCACAATTACCAACGAAACGTCACTTCCGGTGAATATAAAAAATCCGTTAAAATTTGACAGACCAGAATTTCCGGATAATGTAAATCGAACGTTCCGGAAATTCGGATCCATTAAAATTTACCGGATTTTAAGTTTTATATTCAGGCGTCCCAGAAAAAAAATAAAATAGCCTTGCCAGACGTCATAATTATTTGGACTAGTCTAGTGGATGCCAGACCTTTAAACTTTTCGAACTGGACAGGTTAGTCTGTACTCAGAGTAGTTTTTGAGGTGTAAATACAGCCATTTTTGTCCATTTGATTTAACTCATTCAGCTATATGTGCTCCAACAGTGGAGGGGTTTACTATTTTCATATATTATATATGTGTTATAGTAGTCTCAGGTTGACTGCGAACATGTGAATTCATTTACCAGTCACTAGTAGACAGGATTTCTTTTAAATCAAGCACTTTCCTTTAATGAGACATTTTTTTCTTGGTCTTGAATATATGCGTATGCCTAAGTTTCATGACAATCTATAAAGGTTTACGTCATGTAAAAATCAACTAATAAGTTGTCAATGAGAAACTCTAATATACTGATCACTTGTTCTTCGATGTATCATGTTTTATTTTCCGCCTTATTCTTAATTAAGTTTGCAGAAATATATTCCCCAAAACAATTAATTCAAACTGTGTCGGACCATTTTTGTGAAGAAATGCATTGTTAAGAACAAGTCTGCTATGAAAAGGCCACATTGAAATCAAAAAAATGTCTGCAACCTGGCAAAAAACTGTTTTGTCGAAACGTTCATATATGTTGTTAGGGAGACACGTAAGAGCTTAAATCATCTTATGACAGTTTCAATAAGTATACCAGGCATCATTCGCTTTACAGAAGAAGAATTTTTATGAGCGGCAACATATAGATCTGCAATCAAATTTTTGAAAGCACCATTAAATCAAATGAAAGTACTTCCAAAATAATTATTTCCATTATTTTCATACGCCTTTTTTTCTCCAAAAATTATAGCACTTTAATAGAAGTAAAGGAACGAGATAAAAGCACAGAAAGGTTATTCGTAGAGTTTTTGGAAGCCAGCATGAAACGATATTTGATGGGTTTATTTGTGTAGTTTATGTAGCCAATACATGATAAGGACATTCAAATATTCAGAGGAGACATATGCTTAGATGTGTTAGGAATATAACCATGTACATGACATGGTTATCTATTTCATTTGATTGAATATGGAATAATGCACTCTATTCGTTCTATTACTACCTGGTAATCAGTAAATGATAGATTTAACTACACCGACACCTCCCTAATTATGTTCATATATACGAAAGAATAATATTTTTTTCTACTGACTTTATCAGCAATACGTATTATTCAAGCTGATGAAATGATTATATAAATCATTTATTTTTATATAAAAAAAAAGCATTTATCGGCATTTTTTCTAAACTGTAAGTTTTATTTGATTGGAAATATGTAGTTAAATTAAATTGTTAGTAACACTATTTTTACTCGTACTATAACGTTGTGATTGTTTTTCGGTTGTATGAATAAATTCGTATGTATTTCAAGAATAAATTCGTTGATTGGCATGAATACACGACGTAGCGACACTGTAGATTCGACTATCAAGTCCTGTCAAGGATTAAAAAAGTACCAAGTAGCAAGATTAACGTGAAAATTTAAACAAAATGGCCATGAATAAAATGTCGTTCTATTTAACAATCTGATTCATCACTTGTGATTTAATCATGCTATGAAAAAAACTTTTAATTACACGTCAAATGGTTAAGAAGAAACGTTTTGATATGTTAATGATTTCGTCGAATATTAAATGTATGGAAAACCCAAGCAAAGCGGTCGTTTTCGTTTGCGTCATACTATGAAATACTATGAAATACATAATATAAAAACTTGATGTTTTAGCAATCTTTTTGTCTGAATCACTCACAATTCAAATTTAAAAATGAAGTTCTTACGTCAATAGAAATATGAAATAGGGACGTTCTTAAGAAAAAGATATTTACAATGCAGACTAAATTGGGCTAATGATCATATGATGGGAAAGAGCACTGAAACTTGTCACCCTCTCTCCAGGGCTTCGCCCTAACTATTCTAAATAACACTTATGTGCAACCTGTATAATTACATTGGTTCATACAAATTGCTGGGTTTGTTCCAGTATTAGAGTGTTCGACAATAGAAACAACTCCTACATCAATATTGAAAAACAATTACTAGCGTATTGATTCGTGATATATGTAAATAGAGATAGTTCAGTATGTATGCCAACTCATTTCCCTATCGTTTTTTTTTGTTTTTTTTATATGGGCGTTTTTAAAAAAATGTCCACTTTCTCTGTAAAGGGCTTAAATTGGGGGGGAAATATAATATATTTCATAAGCAAGTCTGAAAGGGTGCATCACAAAAACAAGCATGAACAAATGTAAAATATTTCGAATAACTAATATCCTTCATTAGTAAGATGTAATAGGATTCTTATTTTGACATGTAGTAGTCAAACTGAAATTATAATTTTGATCGCTTTAAAAATTATCACGAATCAATACGCTAGTAATTGTTTTTCAATATTGATGTTTGGGAGGAGGAATACATTCCTTAAAACTGTAAGAGTCCTGTACTGAAGCCTGACTTACTGGAAATAAGTGATGGTAGTGAGTCATTCTATGTTTCATTAATGCCCTCTGGCGAAACTGTCCTTTACTTTCTTATCCAAAAACTTTCCCGAGCAAGCCTGTTGGCCCTTGACCAACCCTCGTTGTAGTCTATGATAGTGGTGGTAAGGGTTTTGATATCAGCCTGGGCGTGCCTAGGTGATCTCAAATCACGACTTACGGGGAGGTCGGGCTTGCAAGTGTACTCACTTCAATGACCATTCATGCGTGTGTTGAATGACTGTTCTGTCTCGCGAACATACTGCATGCCTTTTCAACCATGAAAAAGGTATACATCATTATGGGGTTTACAAGTTTAATTGCAAAATATAGTGTACACTGACCCAGGGATGTTGAAAGTTTTTTATTTTTATTTTCATTTCGGTCTAAAAATTCAGTAAGTCTTAAAATCTAAGTCATAACTGCCGTTGTATGTTATAAGGTCTGATTTCAAACTCATCAAATAATTGATTGTCATTTTAAATCACTTTTAGTGCGACAAAAAATTTGAAGTAAAAGCTATTTCATATGTAAAAGATCTTGTTTAAAACCTTTATTCAAGGGCACCCCAAAATAGATAGTCCTTTGTGAATAAATTCTTGACACTTATAATATTCTCGGTCATTTGCGTCACGTTTCATATGAAATATTTGTTTAAATTCGGATTGTATCGTGCAGACGGCACTTAAATACAAAATGTTAACTTCAATAGAAATATTTTTATTCTCACTGTAAATGTTAACAATTCAGACGAATAATTGCCCACTGATTAAAATTGAATACAAATTGATAAGTAAAAAGTTAAAGGTGTTTCCCCTTCAAAGTTAAAATGGCTGAAAGTTGAAATTTAAATGATCTTAAATAGGTGTATAATTATTTTAAAGACAAATATTAATCAAACGTCATGTTATGAATGTTAACTTTTATAAATACAAAATAGTCATGCAACATTCAATAAACGTATGAAAGACCAATTAAGATTCCTTACAGATACTTGTACAAAATGTTTAAAGAAAATCTTTAGGATATTGATATGCATTATGCATAAAATTTAATATGTTTTAGAGAAACTTGGTCTTTAAACATGAAGAATTAAACTGCACTTTTATAGAATGTATAAACATTTTTCAAACTCAATCTGCGCGATACAATCCGCATTTAAACAAATATTTCATATGAAACATATATCAGGTTCGTACTAATCACGTATTAAAAATGTGTTTAAGAAATAAAGATTTCAAGAACATGACAAATATGAAATGTCTTTATGGGTATGAAATTGCAATATTTAGTATATTAACTTAATGTGAAAGACATTCAGTTTCTTTTGACTAGAAAAAAAGTAAAGTAGCAAAAATAGCGAAAATTTAAAACGGAAAGTATTTATCACATAGAAAAAACATAAACTCACATAAAACAAATGATATAGTTAGAGGTTAGAATTTGACAGCTATCCCATTAGCAGTGATTGAAAATGTTAATGGTTTATTTTTCGGTTAATTCTAAATACATTGATTACCTTTCCCAAGCAGTCCCTCGATAAACAAGGAATGATTTTAAGAAACTAAGTTCCCACCTCAGTCAGGCCAAGGTAACCTTAGAAGGATTTGGCTTTTTATTTTAAGTCCCATTTGGTTAGTGAGCTCTTCGCGTCTTTTTGGTGGTTTTTCATTCTTGGCAAAGTTTTGGATGCAAACGTTCCAGATGAAGGCAAATCTAGAAAAACGCTTCTAACCCATACAATTTATAAAATGCTATTTTGATGATATAAGAAACCAATATATAGAACATAAAATAGTCTGGAATACAAATATGTTATTCAAGAACAAAATTGTTGTTTTTTTTAAGTTTCTATTTTGCCCAAATTTCAGAAGAGACACCTGTATACGAAGTATATATCTCCCAGTTGATACAATATTCCAAGGCTTGTGTTTCCTATTATCATTTCCATGATATGGGTTTGCTGCTCACATGGAAGTTTTTAAACCAAGAGTTCCAAGTGATGAAGTTGAAAAAATCCCTTCGTTAATTTTACAAACACCATCACGAGTTGTTTCACCGTTATGAAATATATTCACAGACGACAACGGATATGTTTAATTTGTCGTTATTACAATCTCGTCCCATTCCCTCGAATGTGACCTACCATATAAGACACATTACCGGGTTTGTGCTTATAAAAGCAATTCGACGGGTGCCACATGTGGAGCAAGACCTGCTTACCCTTCCGGAACACATGAGATCACCCCTAAAGTAGTGTTGATTGCAAAAAGTGAATCCATTTACCAGTTAACTACAGGATTTTAAAAAAATCAAGCACTTTCTTTAAATATTTTTTCCTGATCTTGAATATTAGCGTATGCCTTAGTTTCATGCCAATCTATGAAAGTTTACAAATTTGTCATGTAAAAAAATAGGTGGGCACTTAAAGTTAACCATCGAGGGACGTTAACTACCGAGGGTAGTAATGAATATTCATCTTTACCGGATGATTGACAGCGATGTAAAAAAAACATGAGAGTGATTACCGTGTGTCAATGTCATATCAAATTTAACAATTTAATTGTTAGAAATACTGTTTTCTGCTGAAAATTAAAAAATAAATAAAAGTGAATTGAATGATATGGAATTGAGCTATGTACAATACAGTAAATATTAGCAATTAGAATTAGACGGTAGACAAGCATATTTTGCCTAATGATTCTTTTTTGCATGCCTATTTGGTTATATTATAATGCACTAATTGTTTTAATGCTGTTTAATGTTTAAATAAGACCTATATCAGTCATTTCAAAAAAATGTACATTTTTCGGTTATTGTCTATTATCCGTTTTATTTGCTTGTTTTTCGTCATTTTTCCTTTTAACATTATACGTTACACATATTGCAAGATAGTAAGTGCAAATATTAGTGTGCAGAAATTTTATTATTTTTTTTTGTAAATAGTGAAGTATGAAAATTTGCCAATTTCCATGTGTTCTTATTTGATATTTTACTTTTCCATTCAAATAAGCTGTAAGCAAAATAATTTTTACATGGTCAACAGGATGATTTTTGTATTCAGTAACATCACAACTTTAAGAAAAATAACTGTCCATGGTTAAAATTAATAACACAAATATTCCTCAGTATCTAGAATGTCTGTTCGTGAATATTTGTCCTTCCTGTTACTATTTACTTGTTTACGAAAAAAAAATAGTTCACTGTAAGCAAAATAATTTTTACATGGTCAACAGGATGATTTTGTATTTCTTTCTTGTAGTCATGGTACTATCTCAGTCCGAGAAACAGCGTCGTTACAGGCTTAAAAGAGATACTGACCCTTCCAGACCTGAACAATATTTAAAAAATGAAAGGGAAAGATACAAAATGCTCAAGGATGTAGGGAAGAAGAAAAATAGAGATGAAATGACTACACGAGAACTACGTTCCAAGAGAAAGTATTGGAAAAATTACAAAAGGGATCTACGGAAGAGACAAACCAATATGAAGAATATGTTAACACCCCCTGGATCCCCTCCTAGTAACGATGAACAAGCCATTCAAGAAGAGGGCGTACCAGTTGCCTCACATGAAAATGCTCCAGGACCGTCCCGACAGAACACCACAAGTAAGAGGAAAAGAAAAAGAGAAAAAGCTAAAGTTTACAGAACAAACAAATTACTGATAAGAAAACTTGAAGAGTCAAACAGAAGAGTGCAGATGTACAGAATGAGGTTAAAGAGAGAAAAAAATAAGATGAATTTGATAGAAAATAAAAAACTAGAAACACCACGAAGCAGGACAAAACGGCTGTTTAAACATGCATCAAGAAACTTCAAGTCTGTTCGAAAAACTATAGACTTTCATCATGTTCTTATTAATGAAATGCAAAACAGCTGTGAAAAAAATAAATCAATGAAGAAGTCAATCTTGGAAATTCTCAGGGGCAAGTTATTCCGAAAGTATAAACTGACGAAGTTTGCCCACAGCCAAATGCAGGTGACAAACCAAAGAAAAGGGAAAAGAAAGTCAAAACAAACAATATCAGCCAAACTTAGAGGAACTGTAAAGGCCTTTTTCGAGAGAGATGACAATTCCAGAATTACCACTGATAAAAAGAAGACAAAAACTGTGAACAAAATGAAAAAACAAATTAGATTCCTGAACGACACACTTTCGAATCTTTTTGTCAAATTTAAAGCAGAAAACAATGAAAAGATAGGCTTCATAACTTTCTGGAAACTAAAGCCTTACTGGATAAGAAAAGCAACAGAAAAAGAAAGAGAAACTTGCCTTTGTAAATGTTGCGAAAACGTAGGATTGATTGCAGATTGTCTTAAGAAAGCAAAAATTGTTGAGACTGCAAACTTAGAAAGTTTAGTAAAAGAAACAGTATGTTCCATGGATAATCTTGATTGTATGTATGGTAATTGTCTAGACTGTAACCAATCGACGATCAAACTAACAGTAGAGGACAAGAATGTTGAAGTAACCTGGTCTCAATGGCAAACAAAAAAGATCAAAAAGACCTTCAAAGGTGGGGACGAAAAAGAATTGAGCGTAACGGTGAAGGAAAAAGAAAGTGCTTCTATCGAAAAGGCAACAGAAAAACTTCATGAGTTATTAAGACCCTCGTACAGTCGCCATCTCTTTAATATCAAAAATCAGTATAAACATTACAAAACTGTCAAAGAAACTTTAAGTCAAACTGAATGTCTGATTCATGTAGACTTCTCAGAAAACTACTCTTGCAAGATGTCAAAGGAAATTCAGTCGATGCATTTTGGAGCATCATTACCACAAATATCCCTTCATACTGGTTACTATGTTACAAAAGATATGGATACTATCCGTTCATTTTGTGGAGTGTCAGATTCCCTCAGACATGACCCTCAAAGTATATGGGCATACATGCTACCTATTTTGAATGAAATTAAAGATCTGTATCCAATTGTAGAGTACTTGCATTTTTACAGCGATGGACCTACAAGTCAGTACAGACAGAAAATCAATTTCTATCTTCTTTCGACCATGCCATTTGAGCTTGGGTTCACTGGTGCTTGCTGGAACTTCCACGAAGCAGGACATGGGAAGGGAATACCAGATGGCATAGGGGGGTCTATTAAACGATCAGCAGATAGACAAGTAAGCTTTGGAGCAGATATATTGACAGCAGATGCATTTATCAAGACAATTGAGACTGGTACTAAAATCAAGCTTTACGAAGTTAAGGAGCCTGACGTTTTAGAAGTAGACAAAAGAATTCCTATACCATTGAAAACTATTCCAGGTACGATGAAAATACATCAAATCTTCACCGAATCAGAGAGAAAGTTAAGGTATAGAGGCATAAGCTGCATTGATGTTTATTGCTCTGACCATCTTTGTGATTCGTTTGAATTTTCTGCATGTGGAGGTACAGATCAAGCAAAGTTGATTAAAAAATCTGAACCACTGGTATCTATATCAACACCTTATAAAGCCATAAATTTGGAAATCAAGAATACTTATAAAAAAGATGTTATATTACAGAGAAAAATGGAAGAGGACAAAACCTGTCAAAACAAGAATTCAAGTCTTTTGCAAACATTGCAAAAATGTGGATCTTTTGAACATTTGCAAATTACTTGTTTGGAATCTATTACAGAAACTTTGCATGGAAAAGATAGGTTTATTCAAAAAGATAACTTTGCTATTGACAATAGATCCATGAAACTATTCCCAGATGACGTCTGCACCGACAAAACTCTATTTCCAGTACAGGTCAGAGCTGATGGAAACTGCCTTCCAGCATGCGGAAGTGTTTTTGTTTTTGGAAACGATTATTATGCCGATGAAATCCGAGCACATATCATAAAAGAACTGTCTCTAAACAAAAGGTTTTATCTGGATAAAAACTACTTGTCAAATGCTTTTGGGACAGATGACCAGAATAAAAACATCTTAAAAAGTTTCGCAATGTATTCTGATGAATACACCCATGGCGTTGTATTGACGGAAAGATCAATTGAAGATATATATGAGAGAGAAATAATGCAGATAAGAAATTCCAAAACATACATGGGCATATGGCAGATTTTTGCTCTGGCAAGTGTTATTAGAAGGCCAATAGTGTCAGTGTATCCCAAAAAAGGGAATCCGAACGTACGGAAAGATCTTTATCGGAGAATAGAGCCAATGGAAAAGGATTCCGATAATCCGTTGTATATCATGTGGACATCAACTCGTCTCGATATGAACTATAACTACTGGGTTCCAAACCACTTTGTGCCCTTATTGGAAAAAAACGAGCCTGTTGAAATCATCCCTGACGCTAACAATTGTCTTCACAAGTACGTCATTGTAGACTATGAAAGCACGCCCTATCCAGGATATGTGGAAGACGTAGATTCTTTAGATGTATATGTGGTATGCATGCAAAGACTTGAAAGAGATATAAAGAAGAATGTCTTTTATTGGCCAAAAGCTGTAAAAGACAAGTGCTGGTACAACTACTCAAGAATATTGGCCATTAATCCAAAGCCAAAGAAAATCAAAGGGTCTTCCAGTAATTATGAAGTGGATCCGGAAATATGGACAAAAACCTTGTCACGACTACAATATTAATCAATGACAATCGAAAATGTTCTTCCTGACTTTTTGTTCAAATGTTGTGTTGTGTTCTTTTAAGAAGTTTTACTTTAAAGTTTAAAAAGATGAAATTAGTTTTGGTTTTTACTCCTACAATATATACTTTCTCTACGATTGTTTGACGGAAGGTTGGATTTGTAATTGGTAAGCGTCCATTTAAATTTAAATGCATATTCAGGATGAGATTTACATTACGAGATAAAGACAACATACTGAGCAAAATCGTATAAGCACTGAACTCACAAAATGATATGTCACTTTATCTTTACCCATTTTTATGACTTCGGGCCAACAAGGTATTGTTCTTATCACAGGGTAAGCGACAAAACAGGGAATAAAATGTATTCAGTTCTTGTTACTTGTCTGGTTCTGTATCACTGGGAGATCCCAAAAAGTGTTTTTTTTATTGATTTGTGTGACCAGAAGTTTTTTGTCTTTACTGTTACTTCCTTGTCTTTCCTGTTACTGTCATTGTTCGTTCCTGTTACCTTCAAAAATGTGTAAAATCATTTTTACTATGAACAAAACTGATCATTGGGCTAAGTTTTTATCAAATATTATTAAAAAGGAACAAATTAGTCGATTTGTGCTGCCAAGTTTACCAGACTTTTTTTTTCAGAGCTTTTAGAAAATAAAAAAAATGATGATTTTTCTGAACGTGCCGACTATCTGCAGATTTTTTTTTTGGTAATCTTCATAAAGGATAAATGTTAATGGGATGTGAAATGTACACTGTTATATAAGTACGATACATACTTTGATTAGATATATTCTTTTTAAATATCATGTTTTCTGACATTTGAAAAAAGTAACAGGATGGACAAAATCGGACACCATCTGGCACAATATTTCCAAAAAAAAAAATTTCAGGTGTCAATAAGATTGCATATTTTGGGATTATGTTCGAAAAGCAATGTGTTTTTAGTTCTTTAAATATAATTTGTATTCAAACCACTTTACTTTTTTAAAAGTTCCAATTCGGAATAGTACATTATTTTGAAATGACTGATATGTGAACCATTTATGCACTTTTAATATAAAGATCAGATTCACACAGAATAATACAGTTCGAGCTAACTATTTTATGTACGAAAGCTAATACTTATGTAACGGTGATGCTGAGATAATCTCCCTTTGGTAGAATATGCGATGACGCAAAATGAACTATATCACTGTGCAAGAACGGAATAGCAAAGTGAATATATAAATCAAACTGTATTGGGATGATTTGGTAAACGTTTAATCCAACTTACTGGATATTTTATGGCAGATTTTGCCATTTGTATAGAGGAATTATACCTTTTCAAATGAACTTCGGAGAATAATACACTAATTATAGAATTTTTGGCAACTTAAACGAACTGATCTTGTCAAATATACATGAAATTCATAGTCTTTGAATGTAAATTTATTGCGTGCAATTGTTAAATATTTAATGCGATGAGTGTCATTATAGCCTGAAATGAGATTTTAATTACAACGATTAAGAAAAAATCCTGATAGTTCAAACGCAATATTTCAAAATGCGAGTCTTAATTATTGTCGCAATAATAAAAACTTCGCATTAATTTCTGAATTTACAGACATCTGTACCGTGAGCGTACCGTGATATGTTAAAGGTTTTTTTTATAGTTAATTCCGGTGTCACTTTGTCTCTTTTAGAGAGATGTCTCATTGGCAATCATGCCATATCTTTTTTTTTATATAATACAAAATCCTGAACGACTTTACATCATAAATTAAAATGCATCCTTATTTTAGTCGTGATGAAGACAGAGTCAAATGAACAAATGGACTAGATGAAACTGAACGAAAAAAAAGAAAGAAAACACCAATTTGATCTGATACGAGAGAAGATTATATTTGATTCTGCTTTTTCCATTTGCGCAAATCTGCACTTAATAAGCGCCTTTTTTTTTGTATTTCTTTGCGCCAAATTTATTTTCTTCATTGGCACAAATAAACAGGTAAACACAAGTCATGAGGCATATAAGATGTAAAGAATTTATTTATATAATAACAAAAATATTCCTTCTTGCCTTTTGCCACCTGCCAATTGCTCACACGTGACGGGGAGGAGGAGGGGGGTGAAAGCAGGATAAGTTTATTGCAAAAGTTGTAAAACTGTGCATCACACATGAAGTAGCACTTTATTAAATAAGATTGTAACAGTTTGACATAAAAAGCACATTTGCATATGCACAAATCTTTTTTAACTGAGTATTGTCATGCAACACTTCTGTTGAACAGCAACCTTGTGATATCTTCCCTACAATAAAGCATCCCCTTTTTTATTAAAAAAAAACCTTTTCATGTTATGGTACATTTGCTGCCACGTTGAGAAATCTGATTATCATTTTTACAAGTTAATGCCTGTTTTTTTTCTTTATGGCATCGGTTCCATATATGAAAGTAAATGTTCGGGTACCAGAAGTGTGATTAAATGATGATACCCATGAGCTCAACATGTGTCTATAAACACATTTATCTATATTGTAGCTTGTGTTCATTGAACTGCTGCGTTTGGTTAAAAAAGTTTAATTTTATCATCTAAATTTATCAGACCTAACCTTTTGAATCAATTTGGCGCAAATTAAAAAATGTCAATGTGCGCAAATGAAAACAAATATGCTTTTTCAAAATTGGTGTAATTGTCATACGTACATTCACCGATCACATTTTACGGGTTAGATTAAAAAATAACATACTATTTAGATTAAGAAGTACTTTAAGAAATTGATTGATTGTTGTTTGCCATCAGTACAGCCGCAAATTTTCAGAAAAGTTCAGGGAGAAAACTAAATAATGAATACAATAGGGAATGTTACTGGTCAAATTAATGTTATCGGTCATTCAGAGTGAAGTATAGATACGAAACTTTGGACTGCCGATTGAACATAGTTTGTTTTTGATAACAACCGCCGGTAGGTATAGACAAATACGGTTGATAGACGGTATATAGGAGCACTATAGTGTAGGTTAACCACAGATTGTAGGTATAGACAAAAAATGTTGAATGACGGTATATAGGAGCACTAAATTCTATGTTAACCACCGACAGTAGGTATTAAGAAATACTATTGAAAGACGGTATATAAAGGAGCACTATATTTTACGTTTACCACCGACGGTAGGTATAAAGAAATGCTGTTAATAGACGGTATATAGGAGCACTATATTGTATGTTAACCACCGACGGTAGGTAAATGCAGATACTTTTAACAGACGGTATATATGAGCTATACATATTACGGACCATATAATACGTTATATTAACCATCGACGGTAGGTATGAATGAAAACTGTTGATAGACGGTTTATAGGAGCACTTTATTGTATGTTAACCACCGACAGTATCATAAATTCTGTCAGAATCTGTCACGAGAACTGTTCTAGAACAGTATGTAGAACTGTCAGCCTGACACCTTTTAGTCAGTTCTAGGCTAGAACTGTTCTAGCTAGAACTGATTTGGTCAGTTCTACCTAGAACTGATTTAGACAGTTCTAGCTAGAACTGATCCTGACAGTTCTACCCTAGAACAGTTTTAGACAGTTCTAGCTAGAACTGACCAAATCTTTGGTCACTTCTACTTCTAGAACAGTTCTACGGTTAGAATTGATTTCAAATTCTACGGCTAGAATTGATTTATAAATTCTACGGCTAGAATTGATTTATAAATTCTACGGCTAGAATTGATTTATAAGTTTTAAGAAATCTTTGTCTAAATATAATTTAAAGGCTTCGGTAAAATAGCGATTAATATTTTATAGACTTTTTCTATTTATGAATTGTTGCCGGTTTTATTTCAGATTTATAATCGGCAAGAGAACATGTTTAATGAACCCCGCCATATTCTGCATGTATGTGCCTGTTCCAAGTCAGGAGCCTGTTATTCAGTAATTTTCTTTTGTTGATGTGTTACATAATTTTTTTGTTTTATTTTCATTTTTTTTGTACATAAATTAGGACGTTAGTATAAGGGGGAGGGGGGGGGGGGGGGGCATTAATATTTGAATTGTTGGAAAACAGTTTTTATCGCATCAATTTATAACGCCAACATGCAGAGGCGAATCTAGCCATTTAAAAAAGGGGGGTTCGCACTATATGCTCCCTTTTCAAATGCATTGATGGTCCCCCCTCTAGATCCGCCAATGAGCATATCCTCCATGTTCTCTTTTTATTCAAAATATCGAATCATAAACAAATATCAGTACTTTTCATACTTCAGACTGAGTCGTGTAAAAAAATATTTTGACCGCATCAACAATAACTTACCCTGTTTGCTTTTTTTTTATGTAAATCTATATAGCTGCACAGTAATTCAGTTATAATTTTAGGTCAAGAGGGACTGTAGTATATAAATAACTGCAATATTGGAAATCAATGACCAAAATTTTGTTTCGCATCAATTGAGACTGCCAGCATTTCCTATTTTATTCAAAATATCGCATCAGAAACAAATATCAATAGTTTTCATACCTCGGACTGACTCATGTAACAAAATTATTTGTCGGACTTAATCAAAACTGACCATAATTGACAGCATCAACCAAAACTGACCATATTTGACCGCATCAACCAAAACTGACCATATTTGCCTTTTTTTTTATGTAACTCTTAGAGTCGCATAGTAAATCTGTTATATTTTTATGGAAGGATGAATTGTATAATCATGATAAAACAAATGATAGAAATATTGGAACACAAAGTCAATGCTACCTAATTTAATTTGCATCAATTTAGAGTGCCAGGATGTCCTCTGTTTATTCAAAATATTGCATCATAAACAAATATGAGTAGTTTTTATACCTCAGACTGACTGGTATAACAAAATTATTTGTCCGCATCAACCAACATCAACCAAAACTGACCATATTTGCACTTTATTATGTACATGATGTAAATATTAATAGCTGCAAAGTAAATCGCTTATATTTTATATTAGGATAACTTTTTTAATATATATGTAAATGAAAGCAGTATTGGAAAACAAAATTATGCTTGCATCAGTTCATAGTACCAGCATGTCCTCTTATTAACCAAAATTTTGAATCGTAAACTAATTTCAGTAGTTTTGATATCTCAGGCTGACTCATATAACAAAATTATTTGTCCGCATCAACCAAAACTGACCATATTTGACAGCATCAACCAAAACTGACCATATGTGACAGCATCAACCAAAACTGACCATATTTACACTTTATTATGTAAATCTTAATATATATATATATATATATATATACTGTAGTACGCCGCTAGATTAAAACTGACGTGGAAAGGTAACATATGGCCACCGAAAGCTCTTTTTTTGAGAGCCCAGGTGGTCGTGTGGTCTAGCGGGACGGCTGCAGTGCAGGCGATTTGGTGTCACGATATCACAGAAGCATGGGTTCGAATCCCGGCGAGGGAAGAACCAAAAATTTGCGAAAGCAAATTTACAGATCTAACATTGTTGGGTTGATGTTTAGACGATTTGTATATACATTATGTACACAGCCATGTATCACCATCATTGATGGCGATCCGATGGATACATCTGTTGTAGGGTTGTCACTGACTCAGACGTACTTATGAATATAATTATTTTCTGTGACTGTATCTTACATTAATTTGTAGGATCCTTTACTATAGATAATTTAGCTGGTCTGTAACAATAACATCTTCATGCCTTATATATCATGTACTGTAGTACGCCGCTAGATTAAAACTGACGTGGAAAGGTAACATATGGCCACCGAAAGCTCTTTTTTTGAGAGCCCAGGTGGTCGTGTGGTCTAGCGGGACGGCTGCAGTGCAGGCGATTTGGTGTCACGATATCACAGAAGCATGGGTTCGAATCCCGGCGAGGGAAGAACCAAAAATTTGCGAAAGCAAATTTACAGATCTAACATTGTTGGGTTGATGTTTAGACGAGTTGTATATACATTATGTACACAGCCATGTATCACCATCATTGATGGCGATCCGATGGATACATCTGTTGTAGGGTTGTCACTGACTCAGACGTACTTATGAATATAATTATTTTCTGTGACTGTATCTTACATTAATTTGTAGGATCCTTTACTATAGATAATTTAGCTGATCTGTAACAATAACATCTTCATGCCTTATATATCATGTACTGTAGTACGCCGCTAGATTAAAACTGACGTGGAAAGGTAACATATGGCCACCGAAAGCTCTTTTTTTGAGAGCCCAGGTGGTCGTGTGGTCTAGCGGGACGGCTGCAGTGCAGGCGATTTGGTGTCACGATATCACAGAAGCACGGGTTCGAATCCCGGCGAGGGAACAACCAAAAATTTGCGAAAGCAAATTTACAGATCTAACATTGTTGGGTTGATGTTTAGACGAGTTGTATATACATTATGTACACAGCCATGTATCACCATCATTGATGGCGATCCGATGGATACATCTGTTGTAGGGTTGTCACTGACTCAGACGTACTTATGAATATAATTATTTTCTGTGACTGTATCTTACATTAATTTGTAGGATCCTTTACTATAGATAATTTAGCTGATCTGTAACAATAACATCTTCATGCCTTATATATCATGTACTGTAGTACGCCGCTAGATTAAAACTGACGTGGAAAGGTAACATATGGCCACCGAAAGCTCTTTTTTTGAGAGCCCAGGTGGTCGTGTGGTCTAGCGGGACGGCTGCAGTGCAGGCGATTTGGTGTCACGATATCACAGAAGCATGGGTTTGAATCCCGGCGAGGGAAGAACCAAAAATTTGCGAAAGCAAATTTACAGATCTAACATTGTTGGGTTGATGTTTAGACGAGTTGTATATATATATATATATATAAGGGTCTAAAAACAGCACAAACAACATTTTCCAAAAGAGTGAAAAAGTATATTTAAACAAAACGCATTTGACTAACAGGTCGAACAACTGATGTTCTTTAACCCTGCTGACTGCCATTGGCGATTGCCAAATAAAATTGATCACAGGTTGTAACAAAATGGATCTTATTATAAATTTAATACGTCACAGAAAGAAAAAAAAATTTGTTAACTTGTGGACAGGATGTTGTGCCACAAACATTCGGTGTCAATATTTCTTTAGTACACCATATCCGGATTTCGACAATAAATGTCTCTTCAGTGATGTTAGGGATCGAAACGGTATTTGGAAGGCCATATAAAAAGCACCCTCATTTTTAGAGAAAGTACCCTCATTTTTAGATTAACTCTTGAATTTTAAGAGTCAATATATAGGATGAACGGATCATATAAACCGGCGGGAAAATATGATACATGCCCAAACAAAAAATATAAACGAGTCTAAATTGAAAACTACGTTCAAACCTATGACTGCGTTGGATAAAAACCGCAATTTTTATACGTGTGCATGTCAAACAAATTTCGTTGTAGAAGGGTCTAAAAACAGCACAAACAACATTTTCCAAAAGAGTGAAAAAGTATATTTAAACAAAACGCATTTGACTAACAGGTCGAACAACTGATGTTCTTTAACCCTGCTGACTGCCATTGGCGATTGCCAAATAAAATTGATCACAGGTTGTAACAAAATGGATCTTATTATAAATTTAATACGTCACAGAAAGAAAAAAAAATTTGTTAACTTGTGGACAGGATGTTGTGCCACAAACATTCGGTGTCAATATTTCTTTAGTACACCATATCCGGATTTCGACAATAAATGTCTCTTCAGTGATGTTAGGGATCGAAACGGTATTTGGAAGGCCATATAAAAAGCACCCTCATTTTTAGATTAACTCTTGAATTTTAAGAGTCAATATATAGGATGAACGGATCATATAAACCGGCGGGAAAATATGATACATGCCCAAACAAAAAATATAAACGAGTCTAAATTGAAAACTACGTTCAAACCTATGACTGCGTTGGATAAAAACCGCAATTTTTATACGTGTGCATGTCAAACAAATTTCGTTGTAGAAGGGTCTAAAAACAGCACAAACAACATTTTCCAAAAGAGTGAAAAAGTATATTTAAACAAAACGCATTTGACTAACAGGTCGAACAACTGATGTTCTTTAACCCTGCTGACTGCCATTGGCGATTGCCAAATAAAATTGATCACAGGTTGTAACAAAATGGATCTTATTATAAATTTAATACGTCACAGAAAGAAAAAAAAATTTGTTAACTTGTGGACAGGATGTTGTGCCACAAACATTCGGTGTCAATATTTCTTTAGTACACCATATCCGGATTTCGACAATAAATGTCTCTTCAGTGATGTTAGGGATCGAAACGGTATTTGGAAGGCCATATAAAAAGCACCCTCATTTTTAGAGAAAGTACCCTCATTTTTAGATTAACTCTTGAATTTTAAGAGTCAATATATAGGATGAACGGATCATATAAACCGGCGGGAAAATATGATACATGCCCAAACAAAAAATATAAACGAGTCTAAATTGAAAACTACGTTCAAACCTATGACTGCGTTGGATAAAAACCGCAATTTTTATACGTGTGCATGTCAAACAAATTTCGTTGTAGAAGGGTCTAAAAACAGCACAAACAACATTTTCCAAAAGAGTGAAAAAGTATATTTAAACAAAACGCATTTGACTAACAGGTCGAACAACTGATGTTCTTTAACCCTGCTGACTGCCATTGGCGATTGCCAAATAAAATTGATCACAGGTTGTAACAAAATGGATCTTATTATAAATTTAATACGTCACAGAAAGAAAAAAAAATTTGTTAACTTGTGGACAGGATGTTGTGCCACAAACATTCGGTGTCAATATTTCTTTAGTACACCATATCCGGATTTCGACAATAAATGTCTCTTCAGTGATGTTAGGGATCGAAACGGTATTTGGAAGGCCATATAAAAAGCACCCTCATTTTTAGAGAAAGTACCCTCATTTTTAGATTAACTCTTGAATTTTAAGAGTCAATATATAGGATGAACGGATCATATAAACCGGCGGGAAAATATGATACATGCCCAAACAAAAAATATAAACGAGTCTAAATTGAAAACTACGTTCAAACCTATGACTGCGTTGGATAAAAACCGCAATTTTTATACGTGTGCATGTCAAACAAATTTCGTTGTAGAAGGGTCTAAAAACAGCACAAACAACATTTTCCAAAAGAGTGAAAAAGTATATTTAAACAAAACGCATTTGACTAACAGGTCGAACAACTGATGTTCTTTAACCCTGCTGACTGCCATTGGCGATTGCCAAATAAAATTGATCACAGGTTGTAACAAAATGGATCTTATTATAAATTTAATACGTCACAGAAAGAAAAAAAAATTTGTTAACTTGTGGACAGGATGTTGTGCCACAAACATTCGGTGTCAATATTTCTTTAGTACACCATATCCGGATTTCGACAATAAATGTCTCTTCAGTGATGTTAGGGATCGAAACGGTATTTGGAAGGCCATATAAAAAGCACCCTCATTTTTAGAGAAAGTACCCTCATTTTTAGATTAACTCTTGAATTTTAAGAGTCAATATATAGGATGAACGGATCATATAAACCGGCGGGAAAATATGATACATGCCCAAACAAAAAATATAAACGAGTCTAAATTGAAAACTACGTTCAAACCTATGACTGCGTTGGATAAAAACCGCAATTTTTATACGTGTGCATGTCAAACAAATTTCGTTGTAGAAGGGTCTAAAAACAGCACAAACAACATTTTCCAAAAGAGTGAAAAAGTATATTTAAACAAAACGCATTTGACTAACAGGTCGAACAACTGATGTTCTTTAACCCTGCTGACTGCCATTGACGATTGCCAAATAAAATTGATCACAAGATGTAACAAACTGGATCTGAATATAAATTTAATACGTCACAGAAAAAAATAATTTTGTTAACTTGTGGCTACGATGTATTGCCACAAACATTCGGTGTCAATATTTCTTTAGTACACCAGATCTAGATTTCGACAATATATGTCTCTTCAGTGATGTTAGGGATCGAAACGGTATTTGGAAGGCCATATAATTTACTCTCAATTTAAGATTGACTCTTGAATTTATAGAGACAATATATAGGATGAACGGATCATATAAACCGGAGGGAAAACATGATACATGCCCAAACAAAAAATATAAACGAGTCTAAATTGAAAACTACGTTCAAACCTATGATTGCGTTGGATAAAAACCGCAATTTTTATACGTGTGCATGTCAAACAAATTTCGTTGTAGAAGGGTCCAAAAACAGCACAAACAACATTTTCCAAAAGACCAAAAAAGTGAAAAAGTATATTTAAACAAAACGCATTTGACTAACAGGTCGAACAACTGATGTTCTTTAACCCTGCTGACTGCCATTGACGATTGCCAAATAAAATTGATCACAAGATGTAACAAACTGGATCTGAATATAAATTTAATACGTCACAGAAAAAAATAATTTTGTTAACTTGTGGCTACGATGTATTGCCACAAACATTCGGTGTCAATATTTCTTTAGTACACCAGATCTAGATTTCGACAATATATGTCTCTTCAGTGATGTTAGGGATCGAAACGGTATTTGGAAGGCCATATAATTTACTCTCAATTTAAGATTGACTCTTGAATTTATAGAGACAATATATAGGATGAACGGATCATATAAACCGGAGGGAAAACATGATACATGCCCAAACAAAAAATATAAACGAGTCTAAATTGAAAACTACGTTCAAACCTATGATTGCGTTGGATAAAAACCGCAATTTTTATACGTGTGCATGTCAAACAAATTTCGTTGTAGAAGGGTCCAAAAACAGCACAAACAACATTTTCCAAAAGACCAAAAAAGTGAAAAAGTATATTTAAACAAAACGCATTTGACTAACAGGTCGAACAACTGATGTTCTTTAACCCTGCTGACTGCCATTGACGATTGCCAAATAAAATTGATCACAAGATGTAACAAACTGGATCTGAATATAAATTTAATACGTCACAGAAAAAAATAATTTTGTTAACTTGTGGCTACGATGTATTGCCACAAACATTCGGTGTCAATATTTCTTTAGTACACCAGATCTAGATTTCGACAATATATGTCTCTTCAGTGATGTTAGGGATCGAAACGGTATTTGGAAGGCCATATAATTTACTCTCAATTTAAGATTGACTCTTGAATTTATAGAGACAATATATAGGATGAACGGATCATATAAACCGGAGGGAAAACATGATACATGCCCAAACAAAAAATATAAACGAGTCTAAATTGAAAACTACGTTCAAACCTATGATTGCGTTGGATAAAAACCGCAATTTTTATACGTGTGCATGTCAAACAAATTTCGTTGTAGAAGGGTCCAAAAACAATACAAACAACATTTTCCAAAAGACCAAAAAAGTGAAAAAGTATATTTAAACAAAACGCATTTGACTAACAGGTCGAACAACTGATGTTCTTTAACCCTGCTGACTGCCATTGACGATTGCCAAATAAAATTGATCACAAGATGTAACAAACTGGATCTGAATATAAATTTAATACGTCACAGAAAAAAATAATTTTGTTAACTTGTGGCTACGATGTATTGCCACAAACATTCGGTGTCAATATTTCTTTAGTACACCAGATCTAGATTTCGACAATATATGTCTCTTCAGTGATGTTAGGGATCGAAACGGTATTTGGAAGGCCATATAATTTACTCTCAATTTAAGATTGACTCTTGAATTTATAGAGACAATATATAGGATGAACGGATCATATAAACCGGAGGGAAAACATGATACATGCCCAAACAAAAAATATAAACGAGTCTAAATTGAAAACTACGTTCAAACCTATGATTGCGTTGGATAAAAACCGCAATTTTTATACGTGTGCATGTCAAACAAATTTCGTTGTAGAAGGGTCCAAAAACAGCACAAACAACATTTTCCAAAAGACCAAAAAAGTGAAAAAGTATATTTAAACAAAACGCATTTGACTAACAGGTCGAACAACTGATGTTCTTTAACCCTGCTGACTGCCATTGACGATTGCCAAATAAAATTGATCACAAGATGTAACAAACTGGATCTGAATATAAATTTAATACGTCACAGAAAAAAATAATTTTGTTAACTTGTGGCTACGATGTATTGCCACAAACATTCGGTGTCAATATTTCTTTAGTACACCAGATCTAGATTTCGACAATATATGTCTCTTCAGTGATGTTAGGGATCGAAACGGTATTTGGAAGGCCATATAATTTACTCTCAATTTAAGATTGACTCTTGAATTTATAGAGACAATATATAGGATGAACGGATCATATAAACCGGAGGGAAAACATGATACATGCCCAAACAAAAAATATAAACGAGTCTAAATTGAAAACTACGTTCAAACCTATGATTGCGTTGGATAAAAACCGCAATTTTTATACGTGTGCATGTCAAACAAATTTCGTTGTAGAAGGGTCCAAAAACAGCACAAACAACATTTTCCAAAAGACCAAAAAAGTGAAAAAGTATATTTAAACAAAACGCATTTGACTAACAGGTCGAACAACTGATGTTCTTTAACCCTGCTGACTGCCATTGACGATTGCCAAATAAAATTGATCACAAGATGTAACAAACTGGATCTGAATATAAATTTAATACGTCACAGAAAAAAATAATTTTGTTAACTTGTGGCTACGATGTATTGCCACAAACATTCGGTGTCAATATTTCTTTAGTACACCAGATCTAGATTTCGACAATATATGTCTCTTCAGTGATGTTAGGGATCGAAACGGTATTTGGAAGGCCATATAATTTACTCTCAATTTAAGATTGACTCTTGAATTTATAGAGACAATATATAGGATGAACGGATCATATAAACCGGAGGGAAAACATGATACATGCCCAAACAAAAAATATAAACGAGTCTAAATTGAAAACTACGTTCAAACCTATGATTGCGTTGGATATATATATATATATATATATACATGTATGAGAGAATTAAAAGATTTACTGATAACTATCTGGCTGCAGCAGTGTAAACTATTTCAAAAGCTTTATACTTAAAAGGGGAGAAAATACGGATGCTTCATACCTTTTATGCAGATATGATTTTTACCAAACAATCTAAAGGAGGCTACAAATGTTTATTTTTTATATGTTTTAGACAAGGGTCTAATGAACAATTGCTTCAAAACAGATTTGAAATATCAGTCTGTTTATGGGAGATAATTGATATTGAAAATCGATTATTTTCAATTTTTCTTCTGGTAGCAAAATTTGGTAATTTGGTTGCCATGGAAACATAATTTGAAGAACTGTTTCCCGCTCTTAATATACTTACATATTAAGAACGTGTCTTCAACTTCAACATTATATTGTTATATATTTCAAGTTACCTCGAAATTAGGGTGAAAGAGATCAAGAAAATATGCCAAATTTCAGGTTTTCAGGGCCAAATAACTAGGTACTTTATGACAGCACGGTTTCCATAGCAACCAAATAATAAAACAGTGATATTTTTTCATATTTTCACTTATACCCTGAAAGGAAACAATAGAACCCCATAAGATCCAATTTTTCAACTACCAGTGAATCACCCTTTGCATGAATCTTAGGTGGAATGGTACTTAAGATGACAGATATAGACAATTATATAACTGCACTACAAATAGCATGCATGGATCATAAGACTTACTGCAGATGATTTTGCTAAATGGAAAGTAATTCCGACATTTTACTTAAATAAATTTTGTGCTAATTTCAAGCTACATGTACTTTACATGAATAACATTAACGGTACCAATTTTTCTGCACCAGATGCGCATTTCGACAATACATGTCTCTTCAGTGATGCTCGTGGCCAAAATTTAGACAACATTTATTCAATACAAAACCGACATAAAACTTAACAAAATTGTACTTAGAAATTGTAAAGTCTTGGTTCAAAGTACAAAATTTAAATAATACCAAACTCAATATGAATTTTAAAAACATTAGACAACAAATCTTACGGGGAAACAAACTGATAAAATTTCAAGGAAAGTGTTTAGTGTTTTACAAACTGGATAAAAGAAGGTATTATATATGTTAATGATATGATTGAACAAAATGGTAATATCTCTCAAGAAATAATATCTAAAAAAATATCCTCAAAATCCAATTTAATGTTTGAAATTTCGAAACTTAAATATGCTAATGAATGGCTCAAGGTACTTAAATCAGAAAAATCAATAAAAAATAAACTTAACCTTTGCATTAATACAAAAGAAAAAACAAGATAATAAGTTCACAAGTAATGGCAACAAAACAGATATACACACACATTAATAGTGGAAATGAAGACACACCTCCAGGTTTCTTTAAATGGAAACGTGTCTTAAATTTAGATTCTTTAATCCCAATTAAATCAATGCTAAACTTTGTATTTACTTTTTTAACAGATAACAGATTAAAAATATTCAAATGGAAATTATTGCATCATATCCTTCCTAGTATACAACTGCTTTTTCGATAGAATATAAAAGAAGACAGTAAATGTGACTTATGAAATGTAACAGAAGATGATAACAAAAAATTCTAGAATGTCATTACTCTAAAACTTTTTGGGAAAAAATCTAAATACTACTAAATAAAGTTAAAATAGGTTATCATATCCTAAACTACAGAAGTCTCATTATAGGATATAGAATCTTTGATATCAACTATTATGATATAAATATTTTGGTGACACTCATTACTTTTTCTATCCATAAGTGCACCCACCGTTCAAATTATAAAACTAAAAACTTTAATGTTGATGCCCTGTTCAAAAAAGATTTTTTGAACTAATTAAATATTTCAACACTTTCAGGTGGTACACATGGTAAAATTGTGAAAGAAGTAAGCTTGTTCATATAATTATCATTCTTGCATATATGTTATATGCTATACTAGTATTTATTCCGCAATACATGTGTCTCAATATAATTTAATCTTAAAACCACATGTTGTGGACTTCGTCATGATCATGATCAGTGATAAAAGATTAAACCCCTATTATCCTTGAAGCATCATTCATTTAATATATCACATTTTCATAAATAAATAAGCTTATATAATGTACTTCAATTCGTATACAAGTATGTACACCTACATGATTAATATATAACACACTACTTTTGACTGTTAACTTGCATCCATCGTGTGATCCTTGATCAATATATAGATCATGACCAGGTTAAGTAAAACTTATTATCATTTCGTACACAAATGGAAATTATTGCATCATATCCTTCCTAGTATACAACTGCTTTTTCGATAGAATATAAAAGAAGACAGTAAATGTGACTTATGTAATGTAACAGAAGATGATAACAAAAAATTCTAGAATGTCATTACTCTAAAACTTTTTGGGAAAAAATCTAAATACTACTAAATAAAGTTAAAATAGGTTATCATATCCTAAACTACAGAAGTCTCATTATAGGATATAGAATCTTTGATATCAACTATTATGATATAAATATTTTGGTGACACTCATTACTTTTTCTATCCATAAGTGCACCCACCGTTCAAATTATAAAACTAAAAACTTTAATGTTGATGCCCTGTTCAAAAAAGATTTTTTGAACTAATTAAATATTTCAACACTTTCAGGTGGTACACATGGTAAAATTGTGAAAGAAGTAAGCTTGTTCATATAATTATCATTCTTGCATATATGTTATATGCTATACTAGTATTTATTCCGCAATACATGTGTCTCAATATAATTTAATCTTAAAACCACATGTTGTGGACTTCGTCATGATCATGATCAGTGATAAAAGATTAAACCCCTATTATCCTTGAAGCATCATTCATTTAATATATCACATTTTCATAAATAAATAAGCTTATATAATGTACTTCAATTCGTATACAAGTATGTACACCTACATGATTAATATATAACACACTACTTTTGACTGTTAACTTGCATCCATCGTGTGATCCTTGATCAATATATAGATCATGACCAGGTTAAGTAAAACTTATTATCATTTCGTACGCTGATGATACTGTTTTGATGGCCGAATCAGAAACTGAACTCCAGAAATTTTTAGATTGTTTCCAAGATTACACAAATGTATGGAAGCTTACAGTTAATGTTGATAAAACAAACGTCGTGGTTTTTTCAAGGAGACGACCATCATGTAATTTTCAATTTGTATTTAATGGCTAAAAACCTGATATTGTTGATGAATTTAACTACTTCGGAATAGTTCTGACAAATACAGGCAATTTTAATAAAACAAAACAGTTTAATGTAGAAAAAGCTACCAAGGGTCTTTACGAAGTGTTAAGATTAAGTGGTCTACATAATCTTTCTATATATAGTCAGCTAGATTTATTTGATAAAATGGTAAAGCCAATACTACTGTACGGTTGTGAAGAATGGGGTATTGGTAATAACGACATGCTTAAAAGGGTACATCTAAAATTTTGTAAATTGTTATTAAGTCTGAAAACATATACACCCTCTTATATGATTTATGGGGAGCTTGGGATATATCCTATGGATTTGTACATAAAAACTAGATTGATTTCATTTTGGGGAAGATTAAACTCAGGTAAAGAGACAAAACTATCATATATTTTATATAACTTATGTTATCACATGTCTATTAATGACAATGTGATTTTTTCATGGTTAAACAGAATAAAGACTATTCTGAACGAATGTGGTATCCCAAATGTATGGGAAACGCAATTTTGTATAAATTGCAAGTGGTTAATTCATTCATTTTCATTCACCAAACTTAGTCTTAAAGTATCAGTATGTACAAGTCTGACATTCCTTACTAGAACACTCGCCAAAAGCACTAAATTACAAACTTTTTAAAGATTTATTTGGAAAAGAAGATTATTTTGAAATTCTTGGGAACAAACTGTCTATTGATTTGTGAAGATTTAGGACCACAAATCACAAGCTCCCTATTGAACAGGGTAGATGGAACAATATAGTTAGAAACAATAGAAGTTGTCTTCTATGTAATAAAAATGATATTGGTTATGAATTGCACTATATATTAGAATGTAAATACTTTAAAGAAAACAAGAAACATTGTCTGTCACATTATTATTTACAAAATGCAAATATTGTCAAACACAAACAGATTATGTCTTCAAAAAACAAATCAGTATTAATTAAATTATATAAATTCATAAAGATTATTAACACAGGTGTATGTGCTCATGGCTATAATGGACTTTCTTAGCAACTATTTTGTTTGCTCTGTCTTGTAAATATTGTACATAATTGCATGTCTTCACTTTACCTATGAATATGGTTTATTGAGAATAAAGATATATAACTAGCATATATACAGAGTCAAAGCGGTTCACGAATGTATTTTTTTCCGGTAAATTAATTTCAGTAGTAATCTGTATACATAATATTGTTACATGTAAATCTAACCATTTATTATTATTATTAATTTACTGAAAAATCTCCCGGTTTGTTCAGTAAAACTTTAACTACAGGGGTACCCTGTCAAATGCTGTAGACATGGTATTTATTATAACAGCAATAGTACAATATATCAGATTTTAGATTAAAAAAATTAATTAACAATTTTAATAATTTTAAGAAATTAATCATCTTCTACTATCCTTAGGCGAAGAGTCAATTTTGAATGGGGAGGTCCAGGGAAACTGGTGGTGATCGGGGGACTATCCTACTCGGTCCTTGCTCTGGGCCTGACAAGATATAAAATTTGCAGGTTTTGAAAAAGTGGTTAGTGGTAATAACTATTGAAGTATGCATTGTTATTACATGTTATATCAGTATTTAGTTAAAATATAATCTTAAGGACAAGTTTCAGGGGAGGTAATTACAAACGTAAACGTCGTCTGTTGTTTCCCGTAATTTAACGTTGTTTCAACGACGTCATAACGGAATCACCATTGGAATTGCCAAGGCCGTCTGGAAAGGGCGGGTTCTTCCAACAAAGGAAAGGCACAGCGGAAATTGGCAAAAACCTCATACAGAATATAAACAGAAATAGAACTCAAATCTTTAAAGATATCTTTGTCGTCTTGGTCTGTTATAAAAGAACCACAATTTTCTTGACGATTTTGATGTTAACTTATGGATGAGGAATTAGATACGATCTCATAAAATCAGCGGGTCCATAATAGGATAGGAAAAAAAAAGCCATCGAAATACCATAATTCAAAATTGGAAAAAGGGAGGGGGCTTATAGCTTAACTCAAGATTTTGATCTTTTTACCGCTATTAAATTCTTTATCTTAATAATGTATCAACGATTTACTTCAGATCCACTTTCGCCTCGTCCTAAATATGTGTGATATATATATTTGCCACTAGAGCACGGGAGCAATCAATGTATCCGTTTCATACAGTGATGCATAATCATCAGTTTTCAATGGATAATTGTCCCAATTGGTATTTTATTTTTATTTATATTTTGTTTTTAAACGAAAATTTTAGAATTTCTTTCCGCATTTTCTCTTTGAAATCATTTGTTTGAATAATCGAAAATAATATACTAAGTAGTCTACATCAGTGTTACGTTGTATGCAGTCAAACTAGGTGGAGGGCAGTAGGACAGAAAACAATCTCCATTGTGTACATGCAGTAACTCATATATAAAAGTGTAAAACAACGGCAGTCAGGCTCGTTTTTCGGCCCTTTCGTTTATTCTCAAGCTTTTGTCTTAATTATCTGTTTTTAATTAAATAAAGCTGGGGTTTTTTTACCTTCAACTGCAAAAGGCGCGACATATGTGTTAAAATTTTGTCATAAAGGGCCAACCCGTGGTAAAATCACGATATATATTCAAGCTCCCATGAATTATTTCTTAAATATTAAATAGTGAAAGTTTCGAATAATTCAATTTGAAGTATTTGATGTTCCAAGCAACTTCCTAGATCTTGACCGCAAACAAAGTGTACGGTAGCAGATGTGATGAGACATTTTTCTGATTAGTTTCAATTTATACTGACTAACATTTCAGTTGTTTATTTTGTTTATTTGTATTCATTTGCATGTTATTATTATTATGTTTAGTTTTGTTTGATTTTGTTTTATTTGTTTGAATAAAATATTATTTTTTACTTGTACATGATAAAACTGAAGTATTAACTAATTATAGAAAACAAAACGCGGATACATTACATAGACCAATACAAAAAATAGACACACCCGACCTAGTCAAGGCCTCAACGCAAAAAGTGACGTCACATACGAAGTGGTGAAAAGGAACAACAATTACGTCACATTTGAAATTTTGAAACAGCACAAAATTATATCACATTTGAACGACTAAAACTATATATAAAAAAAAAGATAGAATTAGGATTGATTTAAGGGTAGATCCAACAGTTTATCTATGACGGTGTAAAGACGTAAGATAATCGGATTGTCAGTTAGCCAACATTTACAGAAACATATCTTTTATATTCATTTGATAAAATTTACTGTTTTCAAAAGCATAGATTGTTCTTAATAATAAAGTTGTTCCTATACTAAGCAGAAAACCCTAGCCGTATTTGGCACAACCTTTTTGAACTTTTGATCCTCAGTGCTGTACAACTTTGTACTTGTTTTGACTTTCGAACTTTTATATCTGTGCGTCACTGGTGAGTCTTGTGTGGACGAGGCACGTTTCTGGCGTGTTAAACTTTCAACCTGATGCCTGGTGTTAGCTATTATTCATGTGTTTGTTTGTCTAATATCTTCTATTTATTTGTATTGTAGTTCTGTAATACTATGTTGTCATTTTGATGTTATATTTAACATTGCCATTAAAGTGTGAGGTTAGGCATGCCACGACACAAGGTTCCAACCCACCATATTTTTCTGTAAAAATGTCATGTACGTAGTCAGGAATATGGCAATTGTTATATTATAGTTCGTTTCGGTTTGTGTTACATTTTAACGTTGTCTCGTTTGTGTTTTCTCTTATATTTGAGTGTGCATTCACTTTACTATAAGACGTGTCACGGTAATTTTCTATCCCAAATTCATGTAATTGGTTTTAATGTTTTATTTGTTATTTTTTTCTAATGCCTAGTCCGTTTCTGTGTGTAAAAAGTAAAAACACAAAAATACTGAACTCTGAGGAAAATTCATAAAGGAAAATCCAAAATCAAAAGGCAAAATCAAAAGTCCAAACACATCATACGAATGGATAACAACTGTCCTATTCCTGACTTGGTACAGGCATTTTCTAATGTAGGAAATGGTGGATTAAACCTGGTTTTATAGCTAGCTTAACCTCTCATTTGTATGACAGTTGCATCAAATTCCATTACATTGTCAACGATGTATGAACAAAACAACAAACATACTCAAAGAGTAAAAATGTCACAAATAGGGGTACAGCAGTCAATATTGTGTTATCATCTTAATATCACTATAAAAACAACAAATGTAACGAAGAATCACAAAAAGGCATACATCAAATTTAACATACTCATTTTGCTTTTCTTTTATCATGTTTATGTGTGTTACATTTTAATGTTGTGTTATTGTTCTCCTCTTATATTTAGTGGTTTTCCCTTAGTTTTAGTTTGTTACACCGATTATAAAGATGCATATTAAATGTGCATATGTAAAGCTTATATAAACTGTACAGATATAACAAATGTACATTTTATATACAGCTTTAGAGATGTTCATTTAAAATACAGGTTAACAGATGTATATTTGAATACAGCTTTACTGCTGTACAGTTTATATTTAGCTTTACATATGTAATTTATACCATAGACTGCCCTTTGGTATCT
The DNA here is from genome assembly GCF_036588685.1 of Mytilus trossulus. Taxonomy (NCBI): domain Eukaryota; kingdom Metazoa; phylum Mollusca; class Bivalvia; order Mytilida; family Mytilidae; genus Mytilus; species Mytilus trossulus. The sequence goes on along the minus strand of NC_086382.1, from coordinate 76,386,351 downwards.
TTCGTCCCTCTTTTTATATACAGCTTTACAGATGCATAGTTTATATACAGCTTTACAGGTGTACATTTGATATGCATCTTTAAAACTGTACATCAAGATTAGATGTACAATTGTACTAAAGTAGCTGTGTAAGAGTAATACAGCCGATCACTGTTTTTCGCAAATGAATTTAACCTAATTGCTTGTTATATCCTCGGAATGTTTTGATTAATTTGAGCCATAGTTATCCGAATACCTCATATGACAGTTATCCACCCTTATGCATTTGATATAAGTGAAATGCATTTCCGGATTGTACACAATAAGTGATAGTGACCTCGGGTCCTCTAATCGACTGTCCTTTTTTTTAAAAGATCAATGTCAGGGGTCAAGGTAATTTTCTAAAGTTTGAATTAAGCTTATTTCCACTTCTTAAAAACACATTTAAGGTATGAACAACATTTGTTTAGCAAGTTGTAAGTTATTTTTTGGTTGAACATGTTGAAAGCGTATGTCAGCAGTTGATATGAACTTTCTCCCCTTTTATATTTAATAGTACGTGTATGATAACCTAGCCCATTTAAAATATAATACAGACCTCGGGTCTTTTGGTTTTAGGTCCTTAGTCAATGACTTTGAAATTTACGTTCTATAGTTTGATCTTTGGTTTAATCAAGTATGTGAGTATGATAAATCTATAGAATTTTGTGTTTCTAATTAATAGCAACATGACCTGAAAAATATTGAAATTAAATGAAAGTTACCTTGTGTAAATCGGAAGTAGTTAATTGTTGTTATCATCTAATGTGATAGTATATCACCATTTATTTTTGAATTTAGTGTCAGGTTTTAATGATGTCAGGAAGTGAACTTTTTTCAAAACGAAAGATCTCTCTTATTTCATTTTTTTTTAAAGAACCCATATATTATTATAATCAGCATACAATAAGCTATCATTTGCACCAAAAATTACATTTTAAACTGAATTTTGATATTACATATATCAAAATATATCGTTTCAATGATCTATTACGATTGATATTTATTTATGTATTTTCTGTGTTGAGTGTTCTTAGATATAGGAAGATATGGTGTGAGTGCCAATGATACAACTCTCCGTCCAAGTAACAATTTAAAAGTAAACCATTATAGGTTAAAGTACGGCATTCAACACTGAGCCTTGGCTCACACCGAACAACAAGCTATAAAGGGCCCTAAACTTACTAGTGTAAAATCATTCAAACGGGAAAACCAACGGTCTAATCTATATAAACAAAACGAAAAACGAGAAACACGTATATATTACATAAACAAACGACAACTACTGTACATCAGATTCTTCTATCAGATTCCTAACAGCAACCATTTGTAGCGGGATTAAACGTTTTAATGGATCCAAACCCTGCATTTATTTGTATTCTGTCCCTTTTCCGTTTATGTGTTTCCCTCGATTGTAGATTTTGTTTCATTATGTAGCAAAATTGGTAATTTTGTTCTCAAATTTTAATTTTATGATAGAATAATACTTACGTAATTGGAAATTACATTAGGATTATCTACTCCTAATTAGTATTCACACCGCCGATCGCGCTTTAAAATATCAATAAAGCGCTCAATATATCGACTCCAACCACGCATGCGTGACTCCCCAGTCTCTCTCGGCGAAAAGTGTTCACCAAAAAAGATTCAACAGGGGAGGTGAGGGGGAGCCAATTACGTAAGTATTATTCTATCATAAAATCAAAATTTGAGAACAAATTTACCACTTTTATATTCATTCATAATACTTACGTAATTGGAAATTACATTAGGAGATTTCTGAGCTATCCACAGCTGAAGAATCTTTCTGTACTTTGTATACTGTATTTTCGGCACATCAGTTCAGATATAAATAACACAACACTATACAGTTAAAAAAAATCCATATTTCTTTAAAAAGATTCCTTTTTTTTTTCTTTTTACAGAATTTTCTTCCATATATACAAAATTCTTATTTACACAGAATTTAAAACTTCAACGTCTATGTGACGTAAATAAAAACGAGTAAGTTGATTCCTATGTCCAGTTTGCTGTGTCCATAATAGACTTAACAGATGAGCCGTTGAAAAGTGCCCAAGATGGGTCCAAGGCTCTTGTAGAATGGCAATCCAAGACGAAATAGTCTGTGATGTAACCGGTTTATGCGGTTCAATAAAAGATAAGAACAACTTGTTCTCAAACTCACTGTCAGAGTTTCTAAAAGGTGCAGTATTCTTCAAATAATAATACATAGACCGCTTCGGATCTAATAATTTATCTGATTGATAAGACGGAACAAAAATCTTGCTGCCAACATGTTTTGGTCTTTCCTGTTTTGATATATAGTCCATGACGAACAAAAGTCACTTCTATCTTCTGCACAACAATCGACTCTTCTCCAATACACAAAGATTGTAAGTCACTGCATCTCCTGAAAGGAGTAATTGCAATTAAAAATGCAATTTTCCAAGAAATAAATTTCAAATGAGCCTGTTTCATTGGTTCAAAAGGTGCTTTTTTTTTTAAATAAACAAAGGGTAAGTCCCATACAGGTAAAAGCACTACTTTTATAAGACGAGTTATACAAGGATGTTGTCCAACTTGAATTTTCCCAATTGGAGCTAGAAATGAGGAGAACATAGATCTATAACCAGCTATGGTTCTATACTGAAGACCTTCTGAGTATAAATATGTCAAAAACTCAGCCGCCTCCGTCACTTAGGCATTATAAGGATCAATTTCCCGTCTAATACACCAGCTATTGAATATTCGAAATATGACGGAGTAATCTGTCTGAGTCCCTGAGCGCCATGAGGCTCTGAGTAAATTTCTAGTTTCTTTAGAAAAACCTTTCTCTATAAACTGTTTGTCGATAAAAACCATGCAGTCAGATTGAATACTGCTGGATTTGGATGAAGTATGTTTGTTTTTGGCTGGTGTAATAGATCTTCCCTGATCGGAAGGCTCCTTGGATAATCTATTATGTACTTCAGAAGATTTGTGTACCAATGTCTGCGCGGCCAATGTGGGGTTATAAGAATCAATTGACAATTGTACTTTGTCATGTGTTGTAGTATTTTTGGTATTAGACAAATTGGAGGGTCTGCTTATGCATACATGTTGTTCCAAGGAATTGTTAGAGCATCTATTGCATAAGTCTGAGGGTCTGGGTTCCAGGAGCAATAGATCTGTATTTGTCGATTTTTCGCAGAGGCAAAACGATCTATGTGAGGTGTCTCCCAAATCTGAAACATTGCATCTGTTATCTCTTTGTTCAATGACCATTCCGTTGGTTGAATTTTTACCCTGCTTAAATGGTCTTTTTTCCTGCAATGTGTGCAGCTTTTAGAAAAAAATGATTTTCTAGTGCTAATTGCCAACTTCTCATACACAGTTGGGGAGAACGGTGTTATTGATCTGCCTATAACCAAATTTTCTATTCTTAAACACCATCTGAGGTGACCTTTTAGAAGTTTTGAAAAGGGAATTTGTATTCTTAGATGTTGACAAACTGGTTTCCAATGATAAAGGAGGTGTAACTGAATTGGTAACACTGATTGTTGACACAAAGTCGTCGATGCTTTTTGTGTGTTTCGTGAATTGGTATGTGGAAATAAGCATCTTTTAGATCGAGAGAAATTGCCCAATTTCCTTTTTGTACTAAGTTTAAGACACTGTTTAGAGAATCCATTTTGAAGTGTTTTTTCTGGAGACACTTGTTCGGAGGTTTTAAATTTATGACAGGTCTCAAATCGCCTTTCTTTTTTTGGTACTAGAAAAAATGTACTGTAAAAACCGTAGTTTGTTTCTTTTACAGGTACATTTTCTATAGCGTTTTTTTCAAAAGTTGGAATAGGTAAATCTTTCGCAGGAACATTTGTTTTCTTTATTCTTGTTTGTGGGATTTTCCCCGAAAATTCCAATTTGTAACTCTCTTTTCTTATTTTTAAAACCCAACTGTCGTTTGTTATTTTTGCCCAATTTTGCCAAAAACGTTTTAAACGACCTCCTACAGGTATCTCCGGGTTCTGACCTAAAATTTTTACCTGCTTTTTGTAGTCATTTTGATCTACCATTGCAACGAAAAGAAACCTTTCTTTTCACCATCAGCCTCTTTTCTACCAGAACCAAAGCGTCTGAAATTAGGCTTAAATCCACCTTCGTTTTTTTTCTAGGCTGCTACCTTAAGAATGCCAAAATTGGAAAAGTCATTTTTAGCCGCTTTAGGACCATTAGTGTCTTGGCTTGTATGAATGACAGCACTCGTCTTCTTAAAACTTGAAGTAGCTGATTTACGTGTTAATTCTGGCAGTAAATCTTAATTTGTATGTTTGTTTCTGAACGATTGTTTAGTTTCTCTTCAAAATCTTTCCCAAAACACAACCACTTGACAATTTGAGGGTTAACAGTTTATCATTAAGCTCAGTTATGTCCTCTAGACCTGTATCTAACAAAGTAGCTTTCCTACGGATCAGATGATGAAACGCACCTGTTCTAGCTGACATGGCAAAAATAGCTGAAATGTCTTTGACCATTTGTACAAGTAAATAAATATTTGGTTCAGAATCATTCAGTTAATGAACCCAAAGCTTGTTGCCTGTATGCAGTTATAATCAAAGGTAAAATCACAAAAATACTGAACTTAGAGGAAAATCAATTCGGGAAATCCACAATCACATGGCAAAATCAAATAACAAAACCCATCAAAAACGAAAGGACGAGAACTGTCATATTCCTGACTTGGTACAGGCATTTTCAAATGTAGTAAATGGTGGATTCAACCTGGTTCTATAGCGCTAACTGTCTCACTTTAATGACAGTCTCGTCAAATTCCGTTATATTTACATTGATGCGTTAAAAAAACAACCACAATAAATATAATACTAGTAGTCAAAATATGGGTACATCAGTCATTATCGTATAACAATTTTTGAAGGAACAATTTAACAGAACACAAACACATCTACTAAATACCAACACATTGATTGTCTCTTTGACACATTCCCCATTTCCATTCTCAATTTTACATTGATTGATTTGAGTGTCTGACGTCAGAAAATGTTTGTACGTCACATAAATTTGTCGTTCAATGTGCATACAAACAATTTTAAAATTTACATAGGCAATATAATGTAAGTATACTGGGTTAAAAAATCGAACGTATGTAAGAATAAATTTATTTCAGAAATATACCCGAGATTTAAACTAATCCTACCCTCCGGTGGATCGCTATCCTTGCCGTGGTCGGAGGGCTTGGTGTCTCAGTGACCCCAAGAGCTATGCCAGCTGGAGCTTCGTCTCCTGGTAGGGTTACCCATGCTGGATAGGTCGAAGGGTAGAGACCAGACTAAAGTGATCCGAACATCGTGAGATGCCCGATGTTTTAAACAAAATAGGCTCTCCAACCCGTTTGCCGTGGGTTGCAACCCGTGTCGGTGGTTGACGAGATCCTTTTGGATGAGGACTATAGCCAGACTCCTTACGGTCAGAAAATACCTGGACGGACGAGACTATAGTTCAATAAGCTGCTTTGGCTTCGATATCATCTAAACGGGAGGTCGGATGGACCCGGTTCGATCAATCGGCTGGTCATGTCGAGCCCTTCAGTTAATCCTCAGCAATAAGCTTTCTTGTAACAATTTTCATAACATACACATGTATTTTAAATTGAGCTATTTATATTTCGGATAACTGAAGAAGGCGATGGCTCATGGGTCAATCAAGTGGTACGCTTTCTTTTTCGCTTGATGGATACGCTCTGCTTGAGTATACTGTTCTTGGAACATCTGGTGCTTTTCGCAGTGGATCTTGGGTGCTGATTTTGAGGACCAGCTACATTATATTTGGAGCTCGTTTTCAGCATTAGCACTCGATCCCGGTTCGCCACGGAAACACAGCATCGCCCTTGTAGGCACTCCGAGGTGGGTGGATGACAAGAATGGTGAATCTTTCTCCTTTCATATGGCACAACAAAACAAACCCTCTAAATCAGCTTTAATACATAAAAAAAGAAAATGTGATGATTCAGAGCCCTGTCGGGAAGATGACAGTTGGCCCAGATTTATTGTAATAAAAGGAACAGATGAAAAACCAATTTCAAAAATATCACCCTTTGTTATTCATAAACAAATTCAAAGCGTTGCTGGTACTGTTAAAAAAGTTTCAAAAATGAGATCTGGCAATTTGTTGGTTGAATGTTCCAACAAAAGTCAATCAACAAATTTACTTACAATGTCTACAATATCAAACTTTCCTGTTTCTGCCTCTCCTCATAACAGTTTGAACAGCTGTAAGGGGATCATTCGAGACAGAAGTCAATACCTTGGTGACCTTACCGTGGAAGAAATCGGTGAGGAACTTTCAAGCCAAGGTGTAACTGATGTTATTAGATTTCAAATTAAAAAGAATGGAAATATAATCAAATTAAACACTTATCTTTTGACCTTTAGAACTCCAACTCCTCCTCCATCTATCACTTTAGGTTGCTTCGGAATCAGAGTTGACATGTTTATCCCTAACCCAATTCGATGCTTTACTTGTCAAAAGTTTGGTCATGGAAGCAAACAATGTCGTGGTAAGCAGAGATGCTTCAAGTGTTCTGACGAAGGACACAAGGGAACAAACTGTCACTCTGAATCTTCTAAATGTGTAAACTGTGGTGAATCCCATTTTTCATCGTCTAGGGACTGCCCTGTTTACCTTAAAGAAAAAAATATTATTAAAATTAAAACAGAAAGAAACATTAGTTACCCAGAAGCTAAACAGATAGCTTCTGTTTCGAATGATCTCCTTGTTTCAAACAGACCATCGTACGCCAGCAAAGTTGTCCGCTCATTCAGTCACGAGAATACACAAACTCGCATGACTTGGCCAATTGATGCGGACAATTTTAAAATGCTGCCTGTTGAAACAGAACCTACCGATAAAATATTAATTCCAAGAAAACCAATATCTTCCAAAACCAGTACTCAGTCAACTCAATCTTCCTTACAGAGCTCACTATCATCACAAAAACAAAAAGAGAAAAAAAAATCAAATAAAAAAGAAACAGTAGAAATACACAGTTGGAGCGGTGAATCTGTCTGGGATCTTCCCAATGACATAGATGATTCTTCCGTCTTCCTTCATCTGCATCCAAGAAGGTATCTTCTTCGTCCAGTACACAGTCTACCAGAGCCCCATCTCCTCTTCGTTCTCAAGAAAAGAAGGATGTCCAAAAGAAGCCAGGAAATACATCCTCTCAGAAGTCTTCTGATTCGAGGTCGCGGGGTAGGGGTCGAGGCGGAGTAACACCAGCTGCGCGTAGTCCTGGAGATCTACGACTCTCCTCGCACAACAGATTTTCAACACTTGTCGACGACACTGAAATGGAAACCGAAAGTGTTCCGCCACCCGAAAGATCACGATCTCAGGGTGAGCGAAATAAGAATGCTGGCAAACTCGACAGCATTCGCCCTTCTTTTATTAAATAATGACTAATATAATCCAATGGAATTGTCGAGGTCTTAAAATAAATCTTCTCGAGTTAACACTTCTAGTTCAGTCTTTTTTACCTATTGCATTTTGTCTTCAAGAAACTCATCTAAAAGAAAGTGACAACGTATCTTTAAACGGATACAACATGTATAGCACATTTTCTAAGGTAGATGAACGTGCTGCAGGCGGATCATCCATTTTTGTGAAGGACAACGTCATTCATAGCACAGTCCAACTCACAACGGATCTGCAAGCAGTTGCAATTCGTTTATCATTAGACAAAACAATTACATTATGTTCGATATATATTCCACCTAATTCAATTATCGATAAAGCAAAACTCAAAAACCTCACTGATCAATTAACCTCACCATTTATACTTATGGGCGACTTCAATGCCCACAATCCATTATGGGGTAGCAAGACTCATAATGCCAAAGGTAAGATCATTGAGGACTTTGTCTCTCAAGAAGGATCATGCATTTTTAATAATGGATCTAATACGTATCTTCATCCAGGAAACGGGTCTTATTCTTCTATTGATATCACTATATGCGATCCCTCTCTGCTTCTGGATTATTCATGGCGTGTTCCTGATGATCTATGTGGAAGTGATCATTTTCCAATAGTACTTGAACATCTTTTTAATTCTGCCCAACAGAGAGTACCACGTTCGAAACTTGACAAGGCGGACTGGTCCTTGTTTGAGAATCTCTGTCGAGCGGAACTTCAGTCAAAGATGTTTGAGACTGTGCAAGATCCAATTTTAACTTTTATTACAGTTCTAACGTCAATTGCTGACAGAACTATTCCTAAGACCTCGGCAAATCCAAAACATCCCAGTAAACCATGGTTTGATGACGCTTGTGATCAAGCCATAGGTGACCGTAAAAAATCTGAAAGACGGTTCAATCAACAACCAACGACGGAAAACTTGAGTAATTTCCGTATTTTTCGCTAAGGCACGGCGGACTTGTAGGCAAGCCCAACGAACATCCTGGAAAAAATTTGTTTCGGGGATTACATCTCGCACTCCGATGACAAAAGTTTGGAATATGGTAAATAAAATAAAAGGTAAAAATTCTAAAGCCACTATAAAACATTTGAAAGACGGCAATGATTTATTAACATCTGAAAAGGATATTGCCAAAAAACTTGGTGAAACTTTTGCGAAGTCTTCTTCTTGTAACAACTACAGGGAAGACTTTAAAAAAGTTAAAAAACAAAAAGAAAAAATTAAATTAAACTTTAAATCAAAAAATGGTGAAAATTATAATAAACTATTTTCTCTTGAAGAACTTAAAACATCTCTGTCAAAAGCTCATGATACAGCTTGTGGGCCTGATAATATTCACTACCAACTCTTAAAACACTTGCCAGATTCCTCGCTAGAAGCTCTCTTGCAGCTCATGAAAATAACATCTGGGAATCTGGTGATTTACCATCAATCTGGAAGCTTGCAACCGTCGTGCCTATTCCAAAACCAAGTAAAGATCATACGGATCCTATTAATTATCGACCAATTGCTCTTACCAGTTGTGTCTGTAAAACACTCGAACGGATGGTCAATGATCGCCTTGTTTGGTTCCTGGAATCCATTGGGCTATTAGCCAATATTGAGTGTGGATTCCGACAGGGCCGCAGTACTCTTGACCATCTTGTTCGATTCGAATCATTTGTCCGTAATGGTTTTGCGAAAAATGAACATGTGGTGTCGGTCTTTTTCGACCTTGAGAAGGCCTATGATACTGCATGGAAATATGGTATTTTAAAAGATTTATTTGATATGGGGTTGAAAGGCAATATGCCTAATTTTATTTCTAATTTTCTCTCTAACAGACATTTTAATGTTAGAGTTAATTCGACCATGTCTGATCTGTATGATCAAGAGATGGGTGTCCCTCAGGGCAGTATTTTATCTGTTACATTATTTAGTCTTAAAATCAACAGCCTTGTTGAAGTTTTAAAAATTAATATTGAAGGTTCATTGTACGTTGATGATTTTTTAATATGTTACAGAGGCAAAAATATGAATAACATAGAAAGACAATTACAACTATGTCTTGGAAGAATTGAAAAATGGGCCTCGGAAAATGGTTTTAAATTTTCCACGTCAAAAACGGTCGGGATGCATTTTTGTAACAAAAGAAAATTGCATCTTGATCCAGAACTAACTTTGTACGGCAACCCAATTAAAATGGTTGATGAAACCAAATTTCTTGGTTTACTTTTCGATAAAAAGTTAACCTTTCTACCCATATCAAAATGTTAAAAGCGAGATGTTTAAAAGCTTTAGATATTTTAAAAGTTGTCGGCAACACTGACTGGGGTGCTGATCGCAACATTTTACTCAATTTATATAGATCTCTAGTTAGATCTAAACTAGATTATGGCTCTATAGTGTATGGCTCTGCAAGGAAGTCCTACATACAGATTCTCGATGCTGTGCGTCACCAAGGTTTGCGTCTCTGTCTTGGCGCATTTAAAACCTCACCAGTTGAGAGTATGTATGTAGAGGCTGATGAGCACTCACTCTCTGACAGACGTTTGCAGCTTGGACTTCAATATGCTGTCAAACTAAAAGCCCATTCAGATAATCCTGCCTACAGCTGTGTTTTTAATCCGATTTATGAAGATATTTTTGCAAAACATGAAAATAAAATTCCTCCGTTAGGTATACGTTTAAAACCACATTTAGCTTCTTTTGATTTGAAATCTGTTGCTCAAGTTAAAACTTGCAAATGTCCTCCATGGGAACTTCCCAAACCAAAAATGATATTTGATCTCCGTGAGCACAATAAAAATAAAACAAATCCTCTTTTAATTCAGCAACACTATGCTGAAATTAAAGCCGATTATCTAGATTTTTCAACTGTCTATACTGATGGATCAAAAGATGGTGATAGAGTTGCATCTGCTGCAGTCTTCAGGGACAGAGCTGCAACCCTCCGTTTGCCATCTGATGCATCCATCTTTACTGCTGATGCAGAAGCAATAATTGTGGCTTTGAAATTTATTGCTTCTTCAGATTAATCCAAATTTATTATATGTTCGGATTCACTTTCATGCTTACAAGCTATACGAAATACTAAACTTAAAAACCCAACAATCCTGAAAATTTTATATGTAATGAGAAATTTTAAAATTCTTCTGAAAGAAATAATATTTCTATGGGTTCCGAGTCATGTTGGAATCCTTGGAAACACAGCTGTAGACCTTGAGGCAAAGAATGCCCTGGGTGACCCTCTATCTAACTGTGATATACCATATACTGATTTTAAATCTAATATTAGAGAATATGTTTTTAATATATTGAAAAATAAATGGAGTAAAAAAGACGATAATAAATTGCATGAAATTAAACCTAATTTAGGCAAACCTTTTGATAATATTATGTGCAGAAAAGATCAGTGTGTTATAACTAGATGTCGTATTGGTCATACTAGAATGACACACGAGTATCTTTTAAAAAATGAAGATGAACCACAATGTGTTCCTTGCAACTGCAAGTATACTATTAAACATGTTTTAATTAATTGTATTGACTTTGCTGATATTCGTAAGAAGCATTTCAATGTCAATAATATGTATGATTTATTAAATAATGTTCGATTTACAAATATTGTTGCTTTTTTAAAAGACATTAGAATTTATTATAAAATATAAAAATGTTATTATATTTAAATCGATTTTAATTTTTATCACGTTATTTTACTGTTGATTTTTATTTGTATATAATCAATTTGCTTTAGTCAAGAATTTTTGTGTATTGAAGGACTTTTTGTCTTATTTTAAAAATATGCTTTAAATTGTAAAAATATTCGAATTAGCTCTCGCCGCGATATAGCCTTTTTGTGCTAATGCGGCGTAAAGCATCCAACAATCAAATCAAATCAAATTAAACTAGTCCTAAAGTTATATATAGATTTTATAAGAATCCAAAAATAGTTAATTCCACTACGCAATTGAATGATTTTGACGTTTGTGGTTAGTAATTCATAATAGAAATATATCATAATGACATATAACAGAACAGTATCATATTGACGGGATCTTCTAAAGTACAGATTCACGTTAAAAGAACAAAACAAGTACAAGAAGTCGCATATACAGAACAAACCACCAACAAACGAAAGCCAATACAAACACATTGACGAGATGAATAAGTACCGAGCCATGTCAAACGGATATAACATAAAACCATCCAACAGTAAAAGTAATATTAATAATAGAACAAAGACAAATGAAAGAACTATAAAACACGTTGTTAAAATGATAAACAGTATCAGTACGCAGAATATATACATCAAGACCATCTTGTATTATTTGAGAAGTTGATACGGAATATTTATAAACAAGGTCTAGATACCTTCCGATGAACTTTTTTTGAAAAAGGACGAGACGTTCTTTGACCGACCCCTGGTTCATCAACGTTTTACTCAGACACTGATGACGTTTTACAAAGTTTGAGTAGGAGCTGCAAGCTCTTGAATATCGAATAAGTTAGGAAATATATATCCAATATGCAGGTGAAGTTGGTATATTGCTACTAAGGTGGAGTGGATTTCTAATTTCAAAATTAAAATCGTACCGTTTGTCATAGATTCTGGTACTATGATGACTGTGTAAGTCAAATTCGAGATATAAGTCTAAAAATGAGGCTGAGGAAGCCGTGTCTGTGATATCCTTCGATAAGAAACTCCAGCATACTGACCACTTGTTCTTCTGTGTAGCATGTTTTACCTTTTTGTTTGTCACTATTAACGAAATATGCCTTAAGTAATAAAAGTAGTCCCAAAGTAATAAATTTATATCGTATGCTACCATTTTTATGTTGAAAGGCATTGTGGATTATTTCTTTTAGGCGATTTTTTAATTTCACATGGGGAATGATGGTATACAGGGTTGAAAAATCAAAAGTTTTGATGGAACTAATTTCAGGAAAAGACCGAGATTGAAAATTGTCTAGAAGTTCTTTAGAATTGTTAAGAATCCATATATGGTTAATACCACTACGCGAGTAAATAGTTTCACTGTATTTCTGAAGACCCTTTTTAACTGCGGACATAATTTAAGTCAATCTAATGGACAATTCTTTAGTGGAACATTAAGATGCGCCAGCAATATACCGTTGTTTGTACGAATTGTATGAAGCTTTGGAATCCAATACAAACAAGGTAAGTCTCCGATTTGGTGTTCAATGTAATGTTTATTGACGCCATGAAGGACTTATGATTTGCTAAAATCTCATCCTTGTCAAATGATATGTCTTTGTATGTGGGATTACCTTAGTGCTCCTTTATACCAAGATCTTTTACAAGACATTCGTAGTAATACGATTTACATATTTACATACTAAGACAATATTATTTGGAGCTTTATCCGCCGGAACAAACCCATTCTAGCTGCTGACTGACCTTTGAAAGCCATATTTTCAAAAATTTTCTCAGGTTTAGAAAAAAGTTTATTATGAGCCTTACCAGCATAAGGACCATATACAAAAGAAGATATGGTATCATTGCCAATGAGACAACTATCCACAAAAGACCAAAATGACACAAACATTAACAATTATAGGTCACCGTACGGCCTTCAACAATGAGCAAAGCCCATACCGCATATGGTCAGCTATATAAGGCCCCAATAAGACAATGTAAAACAATTCAAGCGAGAAAACTAACGGCCTTATTTATGTAAAAAAATGAACGAAAAACAAATATGTAACACATAAACAAACGACAACCACTGAATTACAGGCTCCTGACTTGGGACAGGCACATACATAAATAATGGGGCGGGGTTAAACATGTTAGCGGGATCCCAACCCTCCCCTAACCTGGGACAGTGGCATAACAGTTAAACATAAAACCGAACTATAAAAATCAGTTAAAAAAGGCTTAACTCATCAGATAGACAAAAAAAAAGTGGACGTGGCTGGGTACTTATACATCCCGAAGTCAAAGCCATTAACAACTAATACAAAAATCATGTCTCTAAGACTAAGTAACGTTTGAGTAATGTCATCTTGTTTTGGTTAGTTTAGAATATCAGCTGATTTAGCACTCACTGGAAAACTAGCCCTATATTCCTCTGTATATGTTGACAGTGATAAAGAATCAGTACAGTGCCATGATTGATTCAAAATATTAATCTGACTTTGATCCAGAACAACACCAGCTTCAGATTTGTCTGGTCTAATTTTGGCATCTTCACCAAAAATATCACCAAGGATATCTCTACTGACATTTTTAGTATCAAGAGAGTCCTTATCAACTACCGAATATCTCTGAAAACGGTTATGTGTACTTTTTTTCAAAAAAAGATTGTTGGGATCATTGTCAGAATCTAAATCTAAATCAAGACCCCTTCTTTCGTCTCTATCCGGTTGAAGGGAAATAGCATCATCAATGTCATTGTCATGATTTGCAACACTAGCATGTCTGAGAGAATCTGTCCGTTTCTTGATGTCCATCTGAAGTGACAGTTTGAGAAACGAACTTTCGAAAAGAGTTAAAAAATGTCCATTCGAGAATTCACCGAATTAATGGTCTATTTTACACTAGAAATTTCTGCTCTCAATTCATTTTCTATATTTACAGACAAACCTGTCGTTGACATTGTCTCCGGTTCTCTGATAATTCTTTAGCACACGTGCTGCTAGCATATTTACGAGACTTATTTGTCGTTTTTTTACGACTTCCGGTCTGTTTACCTGAAGATTTCTCGTTTTTATTATCAGAGCGAGACGGAGTAGCTTTAGGATAATTTGCTTCTTCACTTCTTCGATGCAATACGCTTAAGGATTAAGGGTAGTGTTGGGACATCTTACGGGATAATCAATTAAGTAATCACTGACATGTGTATTAACATCGAATTCTGATGGTTAGACGAAATTTCCTACAAAATAATTTAATAAATATTGATCAAATACAAAATGTTGGAGCATTGCGCATTTCAATAGTAAAGGTTTTTAAACAATTTTCCAAGTATACTCCAAGGACATCTTTATGATATGTACAAACACTGAAGTCACTCTCAACAGTAAAAAAAAACCCACTCTTTTAAAAATAACTTAAGTTCCCCCTCGTATGTGACGTCTGCTACTCCTGTTACACCTGCATTTCATCCAACTTTCAACAAACGAGATTGGATATTCCTCTGGCAGTCCTTTAATCATGATAAAGTTGTAAGTGAAGGATGCAGTGATGATATTCCACAATTTGTAGGGGCAAAAAATCTGATTGAGCAGGAGCCCATGGGTGCTGCCATTGTCAAAATGTATTGCATTGTAGGTAAAGGGAGATAACTCTAATATATATTTAGCATTATCCAGTCTTTTTGTAAGGACAATATTTGTATCAATGAGACAAAAACACAAAAAAAGCAATTATTGTTATAATAAAATATGACACGCTATTTTCTAAATAAGTAAAGATAACAAGGTTTCATATTTGTTTTGCAAGTATTTATTCAATGAAAATTATATATTTCAGTACTTTCATAGTTCATTAGTATGGGGACGAAGTCCCAAATTACGGTAGAATAATCAATAATAATAGAAAAAAATAAAAAATAAAAAATCGGGAAAATTTCCCTAATTTTTCATTCTACTAATGAACTCAAAATCGTTAACTTTTTTTTTCAGATCTACTTCCTGTTCCGGTTTTCCCCGCATTTGCGCAGATATCTGTCTTGTTTGTTTGAGACTTTAAAAAAATTATATGTATCAGTCTAGTAAAATACAAGATTGGATCTCAATACAAATTTAATTTTAATAATTGTTTGATATGAAAAAAACATTACCTGATGAAATAAGATTAACGGTACCAATTTTCTTGCACCAGATGCGCATTTCGACAATACATGTCTCTTCAGTGATTCTCGTTGCCAAAATATTTAAAATCCAAAGCTTATATAAAAGATGAAGAGCTATAATCCAAAAAGTCCAAAAAGTATAGCCAAATCCGTGAAAGGAATAAGAGCTTTGCACGAGGGAGATACATTCCTTAATTTATAATAATTTCTATCATTTTGTAACAGCAAATTTTAATAACACAAAAAAATCCGTATTTTCATGCCAGTACCGAAGTACTGGCTACTGGGCAGCGCTGGTGATACCCTCGGGGACTAATAGTCCACCAGCAGAGGCATCGACCAAGTGGTAGTAATAAGATTAACGGTACCAATTTTCTTGCACCAGATGCGCATTTCGACAATACATGTCTCTTCAGTGATGCTCGTTGCCAAAATATTTGAAATCCAAAGCTTATATAAAAGATGAAGAGCTATAATCCAAAAGGTCCAAGCGAAAGCGTTTCTTTTGCTTACATCGAATATGACGTCATAACTTAAAGAACGTCATAGCTAATTCCCTAACAACAGAACCAACATCGGGAACGTTACGTACGGTATTTCATGTTTCTTTTATCAACATGATTGAATTTTAAAAAAATAATACATACAGACTTTTCCCCCATTCACAGGTTATGCCTGCCTCATATGAATGGCATAAGGGCACAATCTGACATGCAAACATAGACAAATTATAATGTATACAACTTTTTTTAACTAGGTCAGCTGAAAGTAGTTGAGAATAACTGTTTATATACAAATAAGCAAAGACCCATCAAAACAACATCTGATAAACAAATTTAATAATACTTTTAGATATTTGGATGATATTTTGGCTCTCAATAATGACGACTTCAGTATGTATATTAATGAAATTTATCCTGCTGAACTTACTTTAAATAAAGCTAATACTAATAATGACCACTGCCCTTTCCTCGATCTTGATATCTATATCACTAACGGAAAGCTGAATACTAAAATTTATGATAAAAGGGATGATTTTTCATTTCCTATCGTTAATTATCCGTTTTTAGATGGTGACGTTCCCTTGTCACCATCTTACGGTGTTTATATATCTCAACTTGTACGATTCGCTCGTGTTTGTAACAATGTTTTAGATTTTAACGAGAGAAATTTATGTATTACTGAAAAATTATTACACCAGGGTTTTCGATATCACAAACTAGTCAAAACTTTTACTAAATTTTATCATCGGTATAAAGACATCATTCGTAAATATAGCTCAACATGCAGACTTTTTATACGTTCAGGTATTTCACATCCAATTTTTTATGGAAATATTCTTTATAAAGCACAAAGGTGTCAGTATTCACCTCAGAAACTTACAAAACCTTTAAATAGACTGATTAAGAAGGGATATAATTACGATACTGTTGTCAAGTCATTAAAGATTGCATATTTTGGCATTAATATTGAGTCACTGATAAGGTCTTTGCGTCGGAACTAAAGACATTTATTCTAAAAACAGTTGTTGGCATGACACGGGTTATGTTCTTCTCATATATGTTATGATGGTATGATACTTAACCCCTAACGGGAAGGATTGTGCCTGATGTTCATATGATGAAATCATAATCTTTCAGTCAGTTTAATTGAAGTCTGGAGCTGGCATGTCAGTTAACTGCTAGTAGTCTGTTGTTATTTATGTATTATTGTCATTTTGTTTAATATTTTCTTTAGTTACATCTTCTAACATCAGACTCGGACTTCTCTTGAACTGAATTTTAATGTGCGTATTGTTATGCGTTTATTTTTCTACATTGGTTAGAGGTATAGGGGAGATCTCACAAACATGTTTAACCCCGCCGCATTTTTGCGCCTGTCCCAAGTCAGGAGCCTCTGGCCTTTGTTAGTCTTGTATTATTTTTATATTAGTTTTTTGTGTACAATTTGGAAATTAGTATGGCGTTCATTATCACTGAACTAGTATATATTTGTTTAGGGGCCAGCTGAAGAACGCCTCCGGGTGCGGGAATTTCTCGCTACATTGAAGACCTGTTGGTGACCTTCTACTGTTGTTTTTTATTTGGTCGGGTTGTTGTCTCTTTGACACATTCCCCATTTCCATTCTCAATTTTAAATAATGCATCAGATTGACCAAATTCATGTTCCTAACATTATTTGGTATCTGCCTGATTCTTAGGCGGACTACTACTTAAGGAATAACAGTACTGTAGTTGAAGAGTTGCCACAGTCAATTATCATTTGACGGTCGCAAATGCAGTTTATCTGGCGACGCGTAGCGGAGACAGTAAAACGGAGATTTGCGACCGTCAAATCAAAATTGACCGTGGCAACTCTTCAACTACAGTACTGTTATTCCGATTCTAATGCATTACAAAAAGAAAAAATATGATAAAACTTGACAAAATGTCTAAATTTGTCAAATAAAGAAAATCCGCGAAACTTCATGAATGTTTTTGGCTCAAAGACGTCATGGCTTAACGTGACGTCATACAAATAAAAACTTTCAAACTGGAGGTTATTACGTTACCTGTATGCTTCAAATTCGAATGAAATTACATTAAAACGGCGAATTCGAGGTAGGTGTTGTTTTATTTTCTATTATATAGTAGTAATCGAACATTTGTTGATTCATAAATTCAAAATGGCGGGTCCATCCTTAGTTACGCCTGGTCAACTGTGGATTTGACGGCAACTTTTAGCCAATGAAAAACATTGTTACATCCATATTGCATTAGAATTAATATTCAAATACATAAGTCATAAATGAATAATTTAATTTCATTTAATTGGGAACAATAGTCGACATAACATATCGTACTAGTGGTCATAATTGGTTGATTGACTGGAATATTGAGAATATGTTAAACGTAGCTACGTCTTATATATTGTGTTTATAATAATTTTATATGCTACAAAAAAACGTTTGGATATTTTTTTTAAGACATCAGATGAGATATGAAACTTTATCAGACCTTGTTGTTTATATGTTTGTCTGGGATAATGCATTGCTTTCTTTTTTAAATATCTTTACATTAAGTATTTCAGCTTGTCTTACTTCGATAGTATCAAATGGCAGGTTAGCGTTCCAAAGTAAAATTTTACATAGTAACTATTAATAATACATGTAATACAGATCGATTGATTGTTGTTTGCGGAACGTGTTTTTGCTTTTTATTCAGATATATGTCTTAATTATGATGTTATACTTTTGTTATAGGTTAGAATGAATATTGGTGCCTATTAAAACTTTCAAATCCGCCGTATTTGTTTGCATCTGCATAAAGTAAGGAATCTGATATGTAGTGGTTGCCCGTTGTTGATGTGTTTCATAAGTGTTTATCGATTCTCTTTTTCTTTATAGGTTTTGACGTTCATTTATCTAAAAGTATTTCTGTAAAAAAAACTCCACGCTCCTATTGCAATACTTTATGTCAATAATAAGTCAGCAAACACTTATCTATTTCCATTTAAAATTCAAACAAGAATGTGTCCATAGTACACGGATGCCCCGCTTGCACTATCATTTTCTGTGTTTAGTGGACCGTGAAAATTGGGGTCAGAACTTAAATTTGGAATTACAATTAAAAAGATCATATCATGGGGAACATGTGTACTAAGTTTCAAATTGATTGGACTTCAACTTCATCAAAAACTACCTTGACCAAAAACTTTAACCTGAAGCGGGACGAACGGACGTACAGACGGACGCACGGACGAACGAACGAACAGAGGCACAGACCAGAAAACATAATGCCCCTCTACTATCGTAGGTGGGGCATAAAAAACTATGTAATTTTCGTTTGGTATAACTTTCCTTCAAAAGATCAAAATTTGCATGTTTCTCGGAATGTTCTCCCATTTATTTGTATTGTGGTCCTGTCAGGTAATGTTGTCATTTTCATGTTATATTTAACATTGCCATACAAGCAGGAGATTTAGCAGGCCACAAAACCAGGTTCAAACCATTATTTTCCTATTTTTTTCTAACAATGTCCTGTACCAAGTTTGGAAAAAGGCCATATTTATATTATTGTTTCATTTCTGTGTTTGTTAAGCCTCGGTCACACCAAACCGGATAGCTCGAACGGACGCCTAACGGATAACTTTTTTTCAATCCGTTCATGTCCGTTAGACGTCCGTTCTTATCTGTTAGGCGTCCGTCAATATCCGTTGCATGTCCGTTAAGCGTCCGTTTTATCCGTTGACGTCCGTTCTGTCCGGTGGAAAATTTTGAGCATGTTCATAACTTTGAACGGACGTCCAACGGATAAAATGTCCGTTGAACGTCCGTTAGGCGTCCGTTTTGTACGGTACTCGTCCGTTTTGTATCCGTTACGTGTCCGTTATGTATCCGTTGGAGATCCGGTAGACCAATTCACCAACGGATAAAACGGATGTGAAACGGATATTAACGGAGGGATAACGGACAAAACGGATGCAAAACGGACACATGCCAATTAAAAGGAGTAGGTTCAGTAAGACCCCTTTTTGGCCCCAAAATATAGAAGTTTTACAAAGTTGTTAAAATGTAAACTATTAGTTATTTATTGGACAGTAGAATGCTTCTGCTATATAAATATGGGCTTTTTTTTTGGATAATACAATGCACATATATCGGGAACTAGCACCACAAAGTCATGCTAAATTACTGAAATCTTCCCAATTCTAGCATTTTAGTTAAATTTCAGACGGTTTCCGTGTAAAACGAAAGAGGCCGCATCCGTGTTCATCCTTGATATTGAAATGTAAGTTATATTTGATGATAATACATAACATATGTAAAGGTTGAGGATGAACACGGATGCGGCCACTTTCATTTTTGACAAAAACTTCTGAAAAGTTACATTTTTTCGGCATATTTGGTAGATTTTTCAAATTTGAGCTTGAATCGGGTCGTTTTTAATTACTAAATCAGTTAAAATCTTTCACAAAAAGTAATTGAATGAATTAAAATAGAATCTTTCCGTTTCGCGTACATTCAATGTCCGTTGTGTGTCCGTTAGGCATTCGTTACATGTCCGTAAGAACACCAACGGACTCCCAACGGTTAAAAATCTACAACATGAATATAAATAACAAAGTTATAAAGATATTCATTCTATATTTAGTCTTAGTACTGTATGTGTGTTTATAACAATAATTTTCAATATCGAAAGCAGTGGTGGGTGGACAAGTCTAATCTAAATGAGGGGAAAAAATAGTAACATCTTAAGCTTTATCTAAAATAATGGCCTAACTGTTCAACCGACATTAGACCTGTATATTCATTTTTAAATATTTGTATTTTTATTTATTTTATATTTTGACATGTAGTAGGGATAAATAACATGGATAATTACTTTATTAAACCGGCATCACTAATAAAAAAATCAAATTTAACAATTGCGAAGAAATGTGTTTTATCATTAGATAATTTTTTTCTTCTTATAGGAAATCCCACCTTTATCAGAGCACACATGTTTCACAGAGAACTTGCATCGTTGGTAAAAACAAATTCACCACTGATGAATCGTGATTAATCATTAGAGTTCAAGACTGACTTTTTTCTTTTATTTCCTCCGTTTTTGGAGCACCCGTATTACAAAGGGACAAAACTAAACTAAACTCGCACCTTTCGAAAATAAAATTACTACAAACAAGCGTCACTGAGAAATGGTATTATCATTAGTTTTATAGGTTTTCTTATTATTTTCTGAGTTATTGTTCCCGTTCGAGGAGCACCTTTGTAACTCCTTTGAAAAAGAATTGGCAAACTGATCAAAT
This sequence comes from Mytilus trossulus, assembly GCF_036588685.1. Lineage (NCBI taxonomy): Eukaryota > Metazoa > Mollusca > Bivalvia > Mytilida > Mytilidae > Mytilus > Mytilus trossulus. Next base: position 76,365,276 of record NC_086382.1, on the reverse strand, counting down.
CAATGAAAATAATACATCAGTGCGTCAAAACACGAACCCAACTTGTATGTCATCAAACTCATTTTAGGAAGTCTTTATAGCAGCATCATCCCACATTAGTATTCGTTAAGTGTAAAAAAGTACTGACCAAACGGACACAACTTGATAAGACCTTCTAGTATCTTGATGTCGAATATCACAAAAAGAGAAGAAATAAAACAGTTTTTTGAGACGCTCACATCAATTTGTTTCGGTAACAATAAAATGTGTTTAAAGATTTCAGTCATCCTGTCACATCATCATATTGGGACGTTTTATTTTCTTCATCTGACAACATGCTAGCTAAACCTCACGACGCAGTTAGTATCATTTTGAGGTTTTACTGTTGTTTTTAAGGATACAAAATATTGCAACTGTAACGTTTTTCGTTTATTACATGCATCACTGGGTTTTATGATCATCATAAAATCTCTTGGCATTTGTCCTCCGTGGACGTGTGAAACGTAGACCCCAAACAACAAAGCACAAACACAAGAATACACACTTTAGTTTAAGTCCTCATACTTAAACTACTTTTTCGTCACATTGGAAACAGCGGTGGGATTCAAGTTGTATCACGACAAAATAACCAACTAAAAACTTTTTTTCGTCACACAACTGTCAAAGGAGTCTTTTAGTCAAGTTTCATCGTTCTTTATACACGCGTCTACCTTTTGCCTAACGATATTTTGTTTGAAACTGCTCTACAAAATGTTATTGTGAATTAATTTGTTTAGCTGTTGGTATTCTAACCGAATATATAAATGCTGAGGTTTGTTTTTGTTTTTTTTGTATTTAGTCATCTCATATAAACCACAATTATTATATTACATTTTAACCTAAATCCACCTACCTTGTTGGCATTGTAGAATTATATTTGTCTGTAAAAGAATGGTATATCAATTGTTAAGTATTGAAAACAAAAAGAATATTAAACGTTTACTTTAATGCTTCCGAAGAGTTTACTTGTTAACCTTAAAAAAAACACTGAACACCAAATAGTTGAAAGCAAGATATGTATGAGAACAAATTCAGTTGAAGAGCTTTATAATAACAACAAAAAATAGCCAAATCCGATCAAGGTCAACTTTGTATAGGAGGAGGGTTGAGATCTCATAAACATGCAATTGTGCACCTGTCCCAAGTCAGGAGCCTCTGGCCTTTGTTAGTCGTGTATTATTTTTATTTTTAGTTTCTTGTGTACAATTTGGAGTTAAGTATGGCGTTCATTATCACTGAACTAGTATATATATTTGTTTATTAGAGACCAGCTAAAGGACGCCTCCGGGTGCGGAAATTTCTAGCTACATTGGAGACCTGTTGGTGACCATCTGCTGTTGTCTGCTCTATGGTCGGGTTGTTGTCTCTTTGACACATTCCCCATTTACATTTTTCAAATTTATTTGCCTGAAATAAGCACTATGCATGATCACGAGTGCATTATTGTCACGATCTAAAAAGAAATGATTCTACAGTCTTGATACTGTGAATTGTACTTCTTCAAACTCAGAAGCGGAATTCGTTCCATATAATTATGATGAAAATACTTCTGATATTTTGATGTAAATAAGTTTACTCTTGTTACTGTACTAGCGCAACGATGTTATAATTTGCTACTATTTGTGTTGTACTAGCTTGTGACTCCTGAGTTCGAAATGCAGTGTATTTTCATCCCTGCTGGGTACTTTAAAGTATTATTCTATTTTTATGTGTTGTTTTGATAAAACATTAGAATGGTACAAAGGACGACAATATTTCGCTTTGCTTTGTCAGATCAGAGCTGATTATCTATGCAAACATGATAACTTGTTTTAATAATGATTTCCTAGATAATTTTAAGCACAAGTTTACAAATACTAAAAGTTGTAGTAGCTCGAATTCCACTTGAGTATTTGAATGAAATTCATATTTTCTCCTTTAATACATGTTGTCTGATAAGAGACTACGTTTCTAGTATCTTGATGTTGAAGATCGAAAAAAGAGAAATAAATCAATAATACGTATCTCTTCTGTTTGATATACTTTTTCAGCTTCTATCATACCCACAAATAAACAGAAATAGTATGTTGAATATTGCATTTCACATTTATTTTCGCTAAAACAATTTATTGGAAGATTAATTTACGGAAATTTTCAACTCTACCGGCACTTTATAAAATGTCATATGTATATATAGTAACACTGGTACCGAATGGATATTGTTTTACATAATACTCATTAAAACATTTAAACACTTAAAGTGTGTGTTGACATGTTGGTCGACAAGGCAAACCAAGATTCAAAACTTGATATTTTCGTTTTTAAGCTTTATAATGCGTTTGTCTTTACATAAATACTGATCTCGTCTTAATTCAGCAATTTAAGAAGGCAACTTGAATATTTTGAGTTATGACGGAAAATGTCCTTTTTTGTATTACATGACATTCCCTAATGATAGCATACATATATGTTTTTAACAAATCTAAACGATCGACGAATGATAAGTTCAAAACTAAGAAATTCAAATGCAAAACTGGCATTCGAGATGACGATTACTCAATAGCTGGTATCTTTGAAGTGGAAATGCACTTTCATTCTAGAGAATTACCTGTTTTTGTCGATAATATTCTTCTGATAAATATGATGATGCAAATAACCACTATGGCTATCCCAAATACTGTTGAGGATATTGCAATTATCACTGTCACACTGTTTCCTGTAGAATCTGATGACGTGGTGGCTTCTGTGGTGCTGGTTGAGAATTTATTCTGTTCTAAAACGTAGTATTAACTTACTCTTTATTTATTTCTGGATTAAAATTAAACGTTCAAGAAATGAAAAATAATCTTGTATAACATGTCTATTTCACATTATTGCAAGATTGTAAGAAATTCATGTATTTACAATTATTATTAATTATTATTAATTATTATTAATATGAAAGATCAGTTTTGGAATCTATAATATTTGTTTCTTATGACTATAAACGCTTTACTTTTCTCTAGATTTATTACAAATATTCATCATTGCAAACAATGGTATACTTGTCTGAATTTGTTTTTTTCCTTTTATGTAGCTTCCTCTCCCAAACTTCATACGTCTTAACTATATCAATTTTACAAAACATCAAAATACACCAACGACCTGCAACGTATTTATCAATGCACAACTCCATAGGATGCTCAAACCCTCAATCAATCCATGACTCAGATAATCTGTCTTGGTGAAAGTACAACATGTGCTTTGGTTAAACGAATTGTAATTAAAGACTTTCCTTTTACAGATTATAGCAAACATATTCTAGAATTAAATATAGCGTGGAATAAAGTGTCGACATAATTTCGTACCAAAAAAAAGTGTACAGTAGTAAAAGACAAAATAAGATTAACAAAGAAAACTGAGGGAATGGAATGAAATCAGGAAGGAGCGAAACCGAATTGATCGGCAACTCTAGTTTTTCCTGCAATGCATACATTATCCGCATTTCTTACACACTAAGACACTAAGTACAGATTATTACAGACAGCATGTTCAAATCATGACTCTAAGAACACCCAAGATCCAACGGATTTAGTGTAAGGACGTCGTTAACAGTCAAATGGCTGTTTAAAAAACTATTGTAGAGACGAGCTGACCATAGAATTACAATAAACAAAAAATGACGAAAAAACAAACAACATTTTAAAAAAAAGCGCGATTAATCATATTAAAGGGGAAAAAGAACCCCATTAATGAGAACCCCGTTCAGAATTTTAGTCCTAGTATCTATGATGAGTTTATTTATTGACAATATCTAATTTATCAATACGTTTACTACTGTACCCCAATTTTTTTTTTAAATATTATGTCTGTGTGTTTTGTTCATACAATGTTGTCAATATAACTGAATTATATATTCGTGGTACCAGGTTAAATGAACTATTGTCTACACAAGGACAAACTGTACAAAATAAAAGCAACAGTAGTAAATCGCTGTTCGACATTCATTAATCGATTCAGACAAAAAAAAATACGATTACAAACTAAAACTGAGAGAAACACATCAAATATAAGAGGATAACATTTGCCTCCATTCCATTGACTTGGTTCATCTTGTGATTTTTTTCGAAATTTTTCTAATATTTTTGTTATAATTCTACTTTTTAACGAGTGGTGGTAGCTTTTTCTTTCTTCCTATAAGCTTTGAAGTATACCTTACTTGCAATAATGGAATAAGTCAAGAAAACAAAATAAAGAACTATGTATTACCTTGTTCAATAACAAATAGTTGGTTCACCTCTCCAAAACTGTTTCGAATCACGCAGTTATACAGTCCATACTCAGCTTTGTGTACAGTTAAGTTGCTAACGAAACCTTCTACGTTTACTAAAACACGATGTTGTTTGATTTGTACAACAGAATATGTTGTTGTTTGTAGAAATTTAGTGCCTAAAGCAACTGGTTCATTGTTATAGTACCACTTTGGATCACTTGGAAATGGTATAGAGAAAAACGTGACAGAAACAATTGTATCGGTGACATCGACTGACGAAGAGTATGATATGAAAAAAGGTGATCCTGAAATAGAAGAAGAATGTGCAGGGTTGTTTGTTTCCTTTTTTTTAACAACATTAATCCACGCATGTTACACTCAGACCTTGGATAATTACAGATCTGACCTTTGTCACCACTGACCACTGCCCTGGTTGTTTTCATAACACTGTTACGTTTTTCCGCCTAGAAGTAGAAGACTAGATATTCGAACAAAAAAGACAAGTCAAAATCGTTAATGGAGTTATTGGCATTAGATGGCAATTTTTACCAATATTTGTTATTGCTTTCATAACATCTTTTAAATGATTATATTAAATAAATAGAAAGTAAAATTAAAAAAAGGTATTACGACAACATCTACATTTGGCACCAAACGAGGAATTTTCTTCGACCACTCCTTAACGGAATAATTCACTAGTAGCCCGATTTCAGTCTGAAACGGTCATTTTGGTCTGATCACATCTTGATGGACTGGATTTACCGCTAGAGAAATTCGTCACGATATTTAAGATCGTTAAGTCGCCGTTCAGATCGATAGCCTCATCAGGTAAATCAGTTCGTTAAGACATGTCAAGACGGAAAAGACTGAATCGTCTAGCGGGTTGTTTAGACCCGTTAAGACCGTGTCAGACCAAAACAGACCATGTATACAAAATTACGTTCAAAATGTTCAGACCCTGTTTAGATCCGTTCAGTATACCGGTTTGATAACACGAGTTGCGCCCCTTCTACTCGATAATGCATTTTAGATTAATATGTATATATGTTTTTTTTAATATTAGGATTTGTTTGAAGTATATTTCTTTTCTTGTTTTGTCGAGGAACTAATAAATTATTCGTCTATATATGTTGTTTATTTTTTTAATAAATGTTAGTTTATATAAATATATATTGGTAATTAATTGCAAGGACGTATGTTAATTGTATACACACCAGAATGTATGCCATAAAGGTGTCTTCTCATTTATCCAACTTTTTAAAATAAGGTATTCTCATTTAGCCAACTTTTTTTGTTTGTTAATTATTGGGTTGTTTGTTTGTGTAATAAGAAAGTCATCGAAGACGAATATCATTTTATATTAGAGTGTGATAAATATGTAAATGTCAGAAGTAAATATATTAAGATATATTATTACAGAAACCCATCTACCTTCAAATTAGTTCAATTACTATCTGTAAGAAATATTAAAGAATGAAATAATCTGGGTAAATATCTGTACGAGGCAGAGAAAATTCGTAACACTTGATTTTTGTTTTGTACTTTTATTACCAATGTAAATTATATGCCAAACTCCGCTATATAGTAATGCTGTATATGTTTATGTATATGTTTATGTAAACTGTATAATTTGTGTATGTATTTAATCCTATGAGCTGTATATTTGCTTACGGAATAAAGAATTATTATGTTTAATAATAGTAAGGTGTCTTTCTAAAATTTGATAGTAAATTTGTTCCTGTATGTTTTTATACTATTTAAAAAATATACATGTATATAAAATAGGCATACATAAAATGTAAACTATTTTTAACTAAAATTTAGTATATTTAAAATAATAAATAAATGTTTCATCATTTATCATGTTTATACAGAAGAAACCCACATATCAGTAATATTTGTTCATTTGAGGTTCTGCGTTAATTAACAATTATACTAGTAACATGTGTACTTGGTATAGCATTTTTACTTCACAATCTGGATAGCCTTTAGTAGTATCATATTGTTTCAATATTCATTAGTTAGCAACCAAGTAACATCATCGGACCTACATTTTGCCATCAACTTCAAGCACCATGTTAATTCATGTACCATATACCACCTATCGGAACTAGACATTGACATGATTGCTTTAATTTAAAAAGAGAGATATTTATCAGTCTAGCTTCTTCATAATTTGATGAAACCCAGGAGCTTCTAAGCTTCACCATGTACCCTCTACCCGGGGAACCGTAATTACGCCTTTCGTTCTGACAATCCTGGCCTAGGAATATTGAAATGTTTAGTAATGGTTATACCGTATGAATTGGAATTTCTCGTTATTGGTATTCTGCTGTTAAGATCCATCCAACCATTTTAACAAACAATAGACAATATTTTAATGGAGGAAGTTTGGCATAAAAAAATGTCAGACCCTGACACTTTAACTATAAAATATACATGCTCCAAGTCAGGAACTGTTACATTAGTGCATTACATATTTATTTATATATTTATTTTTGGCAAAACTAAGGTCCAATTTTTGTTCTTTCTCCGGCCCTTCTTTTAAATATCCTTGAAACGCCCCTAACCCTACATAGACAACATACTGACCCAACTTAAGGAAAGACTACAGCAAGGACAGATCAACGTATATCACTACACTGATGCAGTATCCTACCTACTTAAACTAGGATGAAGATCTAGTACTGAGCATGCCTTTAGTGTGTGCTATGGATCGTTCTGTGCTATGTTTTTTAACCCTTGTGCTTTGTTGCTTTTGTTTATATATATAAGAAAAATTATTAGAATTATATATTATGTGATTTTGTTTTGTTCCAGTCTTTGTGTAGTGAAACGTATTCACTTATATTTTGTCTTATTTGGATCATTTGGTCAGAAGAACAGAAGAAAATGAACGAAGAGGATCTATTACACCAAACAAAAGCTCCATCTCATTGACACATCTCTTCATGAATAAAAGTGCAACTGATATTTTTTCTATCCAATTCACATTTTAATTAATGGTGAAAAAACTTTAAAATACTTTCAAATGATTTACTTTACATTAACTAAATGTCAGTTGCACATTTTAATATGCTATGCTAAATAATACTACAGAAAATTTAATCCAGGTATATTTTTCAGTCTTATCTTTCACCTGTCATTTAACCCAAACTCTAATTGAAAAACCCTTTGTTCTTGATAACCTTTGATCTCATCTATCCAACTTTTTTTTACCTATATTACTTATAATTTTAAAAAGTTGGATAAATGAGAATGAACCGCCATAAACCTTAAAATGTTGTGAACACCGGTGAAAATGTTTTTCGTATTTGAAGTTTAGTAACGGAAAATCCTAAACGTAACCTAAAAAAGTTAAGGATCCACAGAACTGCAGCGGAGGCAAATTAATTTGTTTTATGTATGACATTTGATTTAATTCGTTTTATGTTGATATATGTCCTAGTTAACCGTTGAAGCTGTTGCATTTTGTTTGCATGTTTATTTTTTTAGTGCGATTTACTCTATTTAAGTTTGAAAAAAATATTCCCGACATCCGGAAATTCGAAAAAAGACTTCTCGGATCCCGAAACCTGATCATCATACTGCATTCATTCAGTCTCTGTCGGGACGGTGTTAAAGTATCACCGTATAGAAATTTTCATTCAAACGATGTATCCTTATAATATTTATTTTCTAATCCATATGATAGGTATATTGTACTTAGTATATATATATACATATGGCGTTAATTCAAACAAAATCTGTTTTAGTTAAAATGGTCGAGTTCGATGACACGTGCTAGTAATCAACCGGGTCAACAGGGGGTACGTCTAAACACCGCTCAGGACCTCCTGAGTGCACTCAGGACATACAAAGTGCACTCAGGACCTTTTATAGTCATCGCATTTGCACACAGGATGTATGTTTATATTAGTTAAATGCTGCTTATATAAGAATTAAATTTTGGTAGAATTTGAAATCGAACTTATATAGATGTTATTTTTTTTTAAATAATGAGGGCACGTGTCACTGATTACACAACTACTGAGCCGTGAATTATCCAATCAACAAAATTATATTTATTGATGTTTATGAATTGTTTTTGTTGGTACAATGTTGCGTTTAAAATAGTTGAGATTGTTTATTGAAGTTAAATTCAAATTATGCACTGTGAAAATAGTGTATTGTATGTTTATTGAAAAAGAAATAAGATAACCCATTCGATGTTCTTTTTCAGTTTAGTTTTCATTTTGACGGTTAAATTTATTTTTTTGTATTCTGCAGTTTATGATTAAAGGAAATAAAAAAATCTGTAACCAGTTCTATTTTTGTTTTTCTTTGTTATTTTTCTCTCTCTCTCCATATCAACTTAATAAACAAAAACACTGTTTACTAAATATCAAATTTTAAACAATACACATAGTTAAAGAGAAGACAATTACATGTATGTACAATATTTACAATGACAATATTTACAATTTTAAAAGAAGTCTAATATCTTGGCTGTGTGCGTGCTGTCCTTGGTCTTTCCCTTTGCACTGGTATTAAAGAGATAATCGTAACTGCAATTACGATTATCCCAATATGGCGACGGTAGATATAGGTAAAATCTTTACAATCGTTTTTCTCAAATGTAGCATGTTTTTGTCAATAGTTACTCAGCTGCAAGATTTATCTATACCATTACATCATATTTGAATCGCAACGGTGCACTGGAATTGTCTAAGCGCTGTGAAAATAGCCGTTGAAAGATTCGGGATGATAATCGTAACTCGGAAAAAAGATAATCGTAATTGTGGTATTTAAAAATAAAAAGATAATCGTAACTGGAAACTGTTTTATTGATATTGACACTAAAAACGTATATTTGATAGCATATTATGAAATTATGGCGAAGAATTATTTACGAAACGTTCCAACATCTAATGACATTTCTTTTTATGCATTTTAATTAATAGTTCTTATGAAAACAGCTACATACTAGTATTTCATAAAATTGGAAGGGTGAACAAGCTTCAAGAAATTTGGAAATTGGAAAACACGAACTTTGTTAATATACAGAAATTTCCAAGAACTAGGTATATATGCCACAAAATAAGTGAATGAGCGATGGAAATTATGATACATGACAATAATTGTCATGCGACACGCATGCGTCACCTTACATCAGATTTCTGATTAAGACAGTAAACAAAAATTAATGTATCCTGAAGTAAAAAGTAAATATAGTTAATATTGTTTATATGCATTTATTGCAGTTGGTTATATGTGCTATTTCTGCCCTAGGGAAGCAACTGCTGATTTAATTCTAGAACATACCCTATTATGCCATCATAGTAACGAAGTAGGAAAGACATTTAGTATTCGTCAAAAACGGTTGGACGAGAAATTAGTGGCTACAGTTTTCATGTCACTTCGATCATTGTTCATGGATGATATCACAACTTAAAAGTTATGATGAACAAGGGATAACTTTGAAAAGTGTTTTACATTGTCATTTCGGAGTCTTTTATAGCTGACTATGCGGTATGTGCTTTGTATATTGTTGAAAAACGTACGGTGACCTATATTTGTTAATTTCTGAGTCAAGTTGGTCTCTTGTGGAAAGTTGTCTCATTGGCAAACATACCACATCTTCTTATTTATATTAGCTACTTCATGACTGTCAATGAAATTTCAGTATCTCAGATATAAACTATAAACAACACAAAATGTGAAACTTAATTTTGAATTATGATAATATGACATCCTTAAAACATTTAATGCTATACAAGACTAGAGAAAGATTGGCCCTAAATGGGATTCTTTGTGTATTATGAAATTAAGTAACGCGGAGTTCATTGACAAACATGGATTTGTGTTCTTTTATAGTTTGACCAAAAGCCCGAAAATCAAGAAATAAAATTGATGTAGCTTGAAATTTCTTACAAGAAATACTTATTCAAAGAATGACTGCAAAGTTGAGAATAAAATAACGCATATTCCGCAAAATTAGAAACAAACTAATTAAAAATTCATAAATACTCGGTATATGAAAAGTATGCTGCATACATATGCATGGAAGCTATTGTAGAGAAAATATTGAAGGTACTAAACAAGGAAAATTTTTGTATTTGCATACATGCCATATAATTAGTACTTTTCTTTTAAATGAAAACAAAAAATAGCCTTACCTTATTGTCATGCATTTTTCTGAAGCACAAAATATTTGTTTTAAAATCTTTAAAAATCTTTGTAATTAAACCAGTTCCGACTGTGATGATCTACATGTAATTTGATGTAATTTATCAATATACATATTTGTGGGGTTTTTTTTTCGTCTGTCAAATGCTTCGTTAGACTATACGTAAGGCTAATAAAAACAAAAAACAAAAGTAACAATAAACAAAAGTAACAATAAACAAAAGTAACAATAAACAAAAGTAAAAAAAAACAAAAGTGACAATAAACAATATTAACAATAAACTGGTAACTATTCTAGATCCTTTACCATCCACACTGTTTAAAGGGGCACTAGCTACGATATATATAAAAAAATAAAGTATGATTTTTTTTAGATCAATCATTAATCAAATTGGAATAATGGAATAATAATTTGTCTTAGCAATCAATTTCCTTTAATTTTGTTGAAATAAGCGATTAAACATAATTTTTGACTGATTCGCTTGCAAGTGAAAACGTCATCATCATTCTAACCGGTATTCATGTGAACTTCAAGTTAACCCCTAGCTAGAGATTGACAACGCATGCATTGTACGTGTACTGGTTATTTAAATAAAAAGAATGTCAACAATGAAAGTGAAACTACGGTAAATCATTTGATTACTAATTCGATGCACATAAAATAATTCTTATATGGTTAAAAACAATTAGAAACATCTATTTTTAATCTATAAAATAAAATCAAACAGACCTATAAAAATGCAATTGCACGTGTTGTTTTAATTTATTCGTATCTTTATTTTTGTTTACATCGCTTATATGGTCATCTGAGGTCAAATCGATAGTTAATTAGATGGCGTCTGGACTAAAATACACACGAAACGAACCTATATATTATCTACCCCATGCTCTGTAAACTGTTTATTATAGACTTTTGATAGTTTGGATAAATGTTTTACATTGTTATAAACCAAATATGAGAATTTGAGTCAAATCGGTTACAATGAATTTGACAGCTAGTACCCCTTTAAAGAAACGTCCTAAAATACATGGGTATTTGATCAAAACATTTAAATTTAATTTTTAAAATCATATATTATATCAGAATAAATAGAAAAAAGTGAATCCAAAGGGAAAATATGGACGGCTGAATTTATGAATTATAAGGAAAAGGGAGATATGAACACTTAATCCGATAATGCAGATATAAAGTTATTGACGGAAACTTTTGTTCATTTCTCACAGAATTTTAGTATAAACGTGATATAAGAGGCAAAACATATAACAGATGAAAATGTGGTATACTTGACTTTCATTTTGAGCAATGAATTGAAAGGATTGCACTTTTGGAATATGGGATATAGCTAATCCATCCTTTTTCTCATCAAATAGAGATATATAGGTAAATTTATCCTAAATATTAACCTGTAAGTTTCTTCATTTATTTTTATATGCGTTAATGTCATCGTTAAACTGGGCATTTACATTTTTAACACACAGTATACAATTGAAATGCTGAGAGACACATTTATTATGTTTCAGTTACTATTATCCGATAAAGAAAATTACAATTATCATAGAAGAAAAATACCATAGAGTTACGATTATCATCCCGAATTTTTCAACGGCTATTTTCACAGCGCTTAGACAATTCCAGTGCACCGTTGCGATTCAAATATGATGTAATGGTATAGATAAATCTTGCAGCTGAGTAACTATTGACAAAAACATGCTACATTTGAGAAAAACGAGTGTAAACATTTTACCTATATCTACCGTCGCCATATTGGGATAATCGTAATTGCAGTTACGATTATCTCTTTAATACCAGTGCTTTGGTTAGGCTTACGAGCAAGCTTCTGGGGTTTAGGCACTTCAAAATCTGAGCATGAAGACTTAGTCGTGGTTTGGATGGGTTTTGAGACGAGCAGCAGTCTCCGAAATAGTCTTTCTTTAATAATTTAATACTGGACAAGAACGAGCTCAATGTAAAACCAAATATTACTACATGAAATTGTCTAGAATTAATACCCAAATGTGATAGTTTTCAAAAAAACGGAGACAAATTCATTATTCAGAACTTATTTTCACATCGAAATTCGTTCAAGACTTGTATTACTGGACATGAACGACTTTAATGAGAAATAAAATCTTACTAAATGCGGATTTGTTCAAACATTCGTATTACTCGGGAATTAAATTACTAGACAAGTCCGATAAAAATGAGAAATAGAATCTAGTTTTATGAGATTCTTATTGTTTGAAAAATGTATTTTGGTCAGTACGGTTTCTATACTTAAAAACGGGCTCTATATACCGGCCCCTATATGCAAAACTAATTAACTTCATGAGAAGTAAATTTATTTCCCTTTTTAACCTCGTTCAAGGAATTTATTACTGGACAAGAACGAGTTTCAATAGGGGAATAAATCTTACAAAATGAAATTTTGATTGAATCTTAACGACAAGAAAAAAGAGAAAAAACACACACACACATACATAATTGTATATATAAATATTAAAGTATTAAAAAACGCAATGATACCAATTTAAAAAAGAACCAACGCTACTATTCGTAATTGTAACCTTTAGCTTGGAAATAAATTATATATAAAAAGGTGTATCGCATATTATTTTATTATTTTTGTACTATGGAACAGTGCAATTAAAATCTATCGTAGTATATCTAGAGATATGAATATACGAAAGAATTGTTCATCTTAATATTTGAACTATTAAAGAATAAAACTAAAACTTTTCCGTAAATTGAACTAAATTTGATAAACAAAAAAAACCGCCACTTTTTGTGATTAACTGTAAGCTTAAAAGTAAATAATATATCCTTTTTTTTTCACTATGGAACATTACCATTAAAAAGTCTATTGTAGTGTATCTAGAGATATGAAAATACGAAAGAATTATTCATCTTGATTTTTGAATTAAGACTATAACTAACACTTTTCAGTATTGATTTTTTTTTTATAAAATTCGAAAATCTTTACAAAGAAAATGTTTACGATATATTTTTATCTATTACATTAGTATACCTTGCTCAATCTCTGGAAACACTCCTCGTAGTTGAAACGGGGGTTTGATTCCCAAGGACGCCACATTTTGCAATAAATTTTATCTATATTTTTTTTAAATGAGATGAATTGAATGAAAACTTGAAGTAGATTTCTCATATTTCTCAACTGGCTTTAATTATTACAAACAAAACGAAAAGTTTATTTAACATTTTTTTCCAAAACAATATATCTTCTTTGTTCTATATTTTTTAAAAGACATCTTGGTTTTGTTTGTTTGCCAAGCTTACAGATAAGATAAGATAAGATAAGATATTTTATTTTCCAATTATGGGCCCCAAAGGGCATAAACATTACAACATCAATATTTTTTTCATAATACAATACAAACAATGAGATAAAAAAAAAAAAAAAAGTTAAACGAGAACTATTTAAGTTCTTAAAGAATACGTAGATAAAGAATCTATAGTATGTTGGTTTTTTTTAATACTAATGCATTTTATTGCAAGTGTGGTTGATATAGATAACAAACAAGTAGCCCAAAAAGAAAAAAAGAAAAATAGATATCCACATATGTATAGTACACAAAAAGTTGGATCAATTAAATATATAATAATTAGCCAAAAAGAAAGTAGAAATTAAACATGTCCATGACTTGTATGAGGTAAGATCCATCACTAATCACTTCTAATTATTAAAGATCAAAC